>NW_027478158.1:31792500-31887500 GCF_051020975.1 Osmia lignaria lignaria | reverse complement strand
CTCCCGGTTGATCGCCCCAATCTTCGTCCACCATGGTAGGTTGATAATGAAGATGTGGCTTTTCCTTGCAGTCATCACGCCCACCTGTCCTTCCACGAGGACAGGCCATTTTTCTTCAACCACGATCGGCACCGGAGGACTTTCCCACTCATCGGGTGATCGGGCCGTGTGTTCAGCCTGCCTGGCACTTGCCAGGACAGGACTTTTCCTTCGGTCACGATCAGGACCCGGGACTTCGTATCTCCCGGTTGATCGCCCCAATCTTCGTCCACCATGGTAGGTTGATAATGAAGATGTGGCGTTGATCGCCCCAATCTTCGTCCACCATGGTAGGTTGATAATGAAGATGTGGCTTTTCCTAGCAGTCATCACGCCCACCTGTCCTACCACGAGGACAGGCCATTTTTCTTCAACCACGATCGGCACCGGAGCTCCTGCTCAACGGGTGATCGGGCCGTGTCTTCACCTGCCTGCCATAAGCGAGGTCAGGAAGCTTTTTCTTCGGCCACGATCAGGAACCGGGAAGTCCTTTACCCGGCTGACCGCGCCATATCTTGGTACGCTGCAACCCTCGATGACTTGTCCCATACATACTCCAGCCACACACACACCGCTCCCAGAAAGCATAGCATTGAACGTTCAAACAACCCAAGCAGGTGAAAGGAGGCATGCAGGATGCCCACGAAGACAGTAGGCACATAGAGTAGCCACTGCCTAGCCAGGTGAAGAACGAAAGTGTAAGAAACAAGCTCAGACTCCAATCATATCGCACGAGTAAGATAATGTAGAAGTAAATTGCCATTGGCAAAAGAGCGGTAAAACAAAAAAACAAGCAGCTGTAGCAGAGAGAATAGAAAAGAGTAGAAAAGAAAGTTAGTTAGGGAAGTATAATAGTAAATATTAGCATATAATCAACACCCAAACCAAATTAACCACACAACACTGCGTTCAGCTCTGCTGCATTGAGTAACAACCAAGTAAGTAAGCAATGAAGTAGGCCGGTAATCAATTAAAAGGAAGGAAAACAAAGTATTCCATTAGGGCGCCTTGAGGAACAACAATTCCTGTCAAAGTATAAAGAAATTGCTGCTCTCACTTACTTATTGACAGCTGAACCATATCAAAATGGGTAGGAAAGTGCAATATAGTCAAAGCCGGACTAAGTAAATGTAAATTTAAATTTATAATGTATAATTTGTATATGGATTAATATATATTAATATAACCAAGACACAGCATAGTAGTGACACCTAAGTCATCTCATAACACAATGCAACAGGAAACGCAGGATCAAACTGTCCTTAAAATATATATGAAGGTAACGCAGCACAATGAAACGTACATAATATATGCATTCAAACAACAAATCCATATAAACCAAACTCTACCAAATTCTAATAGATTCTAGTGAATTGAATCCATTATGTTCAGCATGCAATAAGGCCAATTAAACTACACTAAGGCATATAGACACATGTCATCACATAATAATGTAAATATGTAAATACGGCAGGTACGGTGAAATAAAACAAGCACTTGTCAAGTCGTTTAATTAATTTAACCTAATTTATTCAATATACCATATCCACCGCTAATCACCTCATTCGTTTATTCACTCAACTATAATAATATAATGGAATAGAAGATAGGGAGTTATATAATACAATACACTACAGTTTACAGTGTAGCACAAAATACTGACTAAGTATAACCTAATGTAACTGAAATAACTTAAATAACTGAATATAATCCAAGATCTGATATAATAATATAGTAATATAACATATTCAATACTTTATTCAATACATAGATTGAATTGAATGTAATAAACATGAATATAAATATGACCATAATATAAAATAAATAATATAATATGATATACTATAATTTACACAGAACGGAGTAAATAGCACCACTTTGAAACACATACACTGCAATGGAACACAATGCATCGCGGTGGAGCGCGCATTTCACCACAATCACCTTCGCACCAATTAAATTTTGATTTATACTTAAATAGAAGAATTAAATAATTAATTTAGTTATCACTTCACATCACAGATCACAGACGAGTAAATAATGCACAAGTTTGCACAATGCCCGGAGAAGAGAAGAGTAAACACGCGTCACCGAAAACTATGTTACCTAAGATTGAAAACCGGGCCGAGTAAAAGAGCGAGAACGAGACCATAAAGCATAAAACATAAAACATATAGAGATAGAACCTAGTGTTCATAAAATTAAAATTCCCTAGTTCACTCCATAATGGTTATCAACCGTCAATTATCCATCAAACCATCAAATTAAGTAATTAAGTAATTATAGTAGAGAATATATAAGTGCTCATAAGCGAAAAGCGAAAATGCATAAACAAAACAGTTTAAACAAATCAAAATGAATCAAAATGACCAAAGATAATGTACCTACAAAAGATGGCCATAAGCCGCAAGCTATGCCTAGTTGGTAATCAACCGCAGAACCAAGGATATTACCTTGGCCGCTCACTCCGTGATACTCGGCCGCTCACTCCGTAACGGCTATCCACAGGCAAATTATCTGCCGCGCAGTAGTTACCTACCACGCGCCAATTACCAGTTACCAGTTACACAGTTACCGACTGCAGAACCGTCCATCGTGCTGCCGCGCAATGCTGGGAAACCGTACTTACCATCAGACTTACCATCAAAGATAAGTCTGGTATACAATACTATAATCGAAAAGATAATTATGCTAAATCAATGGGATCAGAGATAAACTTCAAACGGGCCAACATCAGGCATTAATTAATTATTATATAAAGAAATAAGTCAATATTATGGTTGTAAATACATTACCTATATAAAACATCATATAAGTTTGTGATAAAATAATAAGATAGAATATAATTATAGTTAAAACGCATAAAGTAGCCTGACACGATATAAGTCAATAAAATAATTAGAAAAATAATAAAAATAATAAATCATAAAATCAGCCCGAATAAGTCCCGCAGATTGCGCAGATTGCAGGACGCACTGCGTTACTGCATGATAACGTCACAAAGAACGAATTATACAAAAGGCAATGAAGATAAAGGAAAACAACCGCCAAGGAATGAGAGGCCGAATAAATAAATAAAATAAGACCCTAAACCAAAGCAAAATCAATATGAAACGCATATAGTCAGGAAAACCCATGGAACCATTCAGACAACACCCAGTCAAATAATATTAGTTAACAGAATAAATAAAACCAGAATAAAGTCAAGGCAGCAAGGCAACAAGCAACTGGCGGAAAGGAAATATGAGTCAGAAAATAAATCAAAATAAATCAGATCAAATCAATGTATAACTATAATCAGGCAACATCAAAATGAATAATGAATAATAAATGAATGAATGAATACTGAATGCGAGAGGAAAAGCTGAAGATATTCACAAACTGAGGAACTACAGCAAATGAAAGTGTGTAACGCTTAACAGACATAGCTGACATAATGTAGTATAATGCAAAATAATGTAAAAGAAAATAAGATAAATTCAACAAGTGAGTTATATTCTAATTAAATATGACCGTAAACATTATTGACTCCATCCCCACTACTTTATAAATTATAGATTATAAATTGTAAGTGATTATGTCCATGCAGATGCAAATAGAAGGTAAAAATTCATAACTGACTGATGTATAAAGATAGTAAATAATAAATATAATGACAAATAAAACAAATCAAATATAAGGTGCGTGGTTCAATTAGACACCACACCATTACATAGTAAAAGAATAAAATAAAGAATAACAGATAAATAAATAAATAAGCAAAGAAGTAGGGTATTTGAAACGAAATTCAAATGGAGTGGTTATAACAGAAGCCACGCGCTGTCAAGCATTTGAATGGACAAAATCATCTATCCTCTCAAGAAAATTAACCGTACTTAAATCCAAATAACTCTAAATAAATAATTGTAGATAATAAGCGAATGAATGAATGAGTGAGTGAGCAATAGAGCTATTAAAGAAGTTAATCAAGTTAAGGCAAATAAAGGCAGATAGAGAGAGTAAGGAAAGTGAAGAAAGTGTAAAGTATAGTATATAGACGAACGTAACTGACACAAAATAAAATAGAATAGAACAAGATACATTGAAGTACATTCCACCAACAAGCATATCCATACACTCATTCATACATCTCACATAGACGCAGTCATCCAATGAGGCTAAATCAAATAAATTTACAGAATCCATTACGTTGAATATGCAATGAGGCAGATTATATTATCCTGAACAGACATAATATTAAGAAGGTAGAAGGTACGAAGGTACGGTAAGATAAAATGAATACACTCAGCACTCGACAAGGCAACTAAGTGTTTCAGATATAACTGTCAATTAACTTTATTCATTAATTAGCCGTAGAAGGATAATGATGCAAAATATTACACAATATTACACAATACTAACTGAATTTATTGCAAATAATATGCAATATGCAAATTGGGTATAAGTATGAGTATAAAAATATGTATAAGTATAAGAATAATGAATATGTAAATATAAATATACAAATATATAAATAAATATAAATAAATACATATATATAATATATCAGAAAACGGAGCACAATAGCACATGTCACCACTCATTGCAATGGGTACACGCACAAATCACAAACTCACACGCACCGATATTCAATATTCAATATTAATGGCCTAATCAGAACTCAGCAATTTAACGATTCAATTAATTCACGATCCTCCTCCATGTCACAACCGAGTACATGGCACATGGAGATGGAGTAAACCAGTGCCGCCGATGATCATGTCAACCAAAGATAAGAAACCGCGTGAAGCTTAAGCCATAAACCATACGCCATATAGATGCGTAACCTTCGAGGAATTTCGTAAAATTTACAGTTCGTCCCATTATGTCTGTTGTCTATTAAATTAGTTATCAAATTAATTAATTGATTATTACACGGGACGTACAAGCGCCCGCGACTAAATACATCAATAAAACACTTTCAATAAATTACAGTGAACGAAACCAAACACGAATAGAATGCAACGGAAGGTAACGATAGCGGAAAACATTCCGGTATCTCACTAAATAAAGTAAAGTACGCAACACTATCCGTTGATAATGATTACAAATTATCCTTAGTTGGTAACCATCTGCAGCACCGGCAGCCAAATATTATCGGCCACAAGCATTCTACTTATTTACCATACAATGCTCGGCCGTTCATCCCGTAACGATTATCCACCGACCAGCTATCCGCCGCGCAGCAGTTACCCACCGCGCGCCAGATATCTGCTACATCTCAGTTACCGACAGCAAAACTATCCGTCGCGCAACCGCGCCATCCTAGGAAGCCATACTTACCATCAGACTTACCATAAAAGATAAGTCCGATATCCAATACTATTCACGGAAAGGTAACTATAAACGGACAAATAAGACCCCAGACGGATTAAAATCATGAATAAATCAATTAATAAAACATTACCACGACTCACGGGAAAGGTAATTATTAAAGCAAACGGGCAACAAATAGAACCCCAGACGGATTAAAATCAAGAATAAATCAATTAATAAAACAATACCACGGCTATCATTTATTATTTATAAATATATAAATCATACGTTTGCAATAGTGTAGGATGAAGTAAATGTTAAGTATAAACAATGATGAAGATAGAATGAAATGAAAGAAATGAAATCAACCCGAATAAGATCCGCAGATTGCAGGACGCATCATGTTACTGCCTATCGCGCCGCAGGAAACAAACTACGCAGAACAACGAAACAAAGAAACCACCACAGAACGAAAGGCTGAATAAATAAACGAATGAAACATTCAACCTAAACAGAATCGAAATCAAATATAGCCATCTCACAGCGTCAGATAACGCATGGAGTCAGGAAAGTCACGTAGGACCAATCATGTAACACCCAGTCAGTTAATAAATAAATGTAACCAAAGCAGAATCAAAGCAACCAAGGCAGCAGGTAACTAGCAGAAAGGAAATATAAAAGAAAAGAAGAGAAAAGAAACAAACGAGGTAATGATTATAATAACGCATAATAAATTTAAACAAGAGTAGCACAAGTTAATGACATGAATATTAATTCCTACAGGAACAGCACACCGTCATCAAAGAGCTATACTATTATTGAAGAGAAACGGCTTGAATAAATTGAATTAAAGAATACCAGAGAAGAATATCAGAATGTCAAAATGTCCAAGCAATGTCCAAGGATAGAGGTGACAAGAAATAAAATAAAATAAATGATGGTAGACAGTGATACGTGGCACAAATAAATTAAAATATAGAAAATATATATAGAATAATTGTATGCAAACAAACCATAATTATATTAATATTAATGCCATTTACAGAACTTTGTACCATCGTGAGTCAAAATAAACTAAATCTTAACAGTTACCTTGATTCAATTTAATTCAGAATGAATGAACAATGACAGCATGAAATGAACGACTGAACAATGAAATAATCAATTAAAGATATTAAGAAGAATGAGGTAAATAATGAGGTAAATAATAAATAATAAGCATAAAGTAAAAGTGAAGGCCGTAACCAACCTAATGTAAATAATGTAATGTAATGCACTGTAATATAAGTAATGCAATATAATGCAAAACAGAATGCAATAATAAACTGAATACAAAATACAAAATACAAGAAGTGAATTCAATAGATATAACCGTAAAGATTATTAACTACAATACTCTATTTCTTTACCAGAGTAGATTATAAGTTAGACTGTAACTGGTAAATGGTAGATGATAAATGGTCATGTCAATACAACTGCAAATACAACTAATTAATGAATGACATCTCAAAATAGAGTAGCTAAAGCAACAAATAGATGAAATGAAATATAAGGTACGTAGTTCAATAAACACTGTACCAGTGTATGAACTGAATAAGAATAAAATGAAATAAAATAGAATAAATAAATAAGTAAATAATAAATAAGAGTAGATGAATGATAAGATTATAATAAAATTCACGCACAATCAAAGCATTTGGATGGACAAAACCACTTATCATAGTAGAGATAGCAGAACTTAATTAAAATAAGTAAAATAAGGTAAAATAAATCATATCCATTAACCTCAATTGATCAGAATGAGTGAGTGAATGAATAATGAATGAGTGAATGGAACGATTAAGGAAATAAAGAAGGTAAGAAGGCGTAAGTGAAAGCAAAAAGCAGGAATGTGTCAGAACGAATAAACAATGAGAGAATGAAAGAATGAATGACTGAACAGTGAAATAATCAATTAAAGATAATAAAGAAGAATGAGGTAAATAACAAGATAAATAATAAGGCATAAAATATAAAGTGAGGCTGTAACCAACATAATGTAAATAATGTCATGTAATGTAATGTAATAATATGTAAAACAAAATGAAATATACTAAAATAGAATACAAAATACCAGAAGTGAACTCAATGAAATATAACCGTAAAGATTATTAGTTACAACACTCTATTTCCTCACCAAAGTAGGTTATAAACTAAATTATAAATGGTAAATGATTATGTCAATGCAAATGCAAATAGAACTGATTATTGGATGATGTATCAAAATAAAATAGCTAAAGCAACAATGAAATCAAATGTAAAGTACGTAGTTCAATACACACTATACCACTGTATAAACTGAAATAAGAATAAAATGAAATAAAAATAAAATAGAATAAATAAATAAGTATATAATAAATAAGAGTACTTGAATGATAAGATTATAATAAAATTCACGCACAATCAAAGCATTTGGATGGACAAAACCACTTATCATTGTAGAGAAAGCAAAACTTAATTAAAATAAAGTAGTATAAATCATATCCATTAACTTTAATTGATCAGAATGAATGAGTGAATGAGTGAATGAATAATGAATGAATGGATGGAACGATTAAGGAAATTAAAGATTAAGGAAAATAAAGAAGGTAAGAAGGCGTAAGTGAAAGCAAGAAAGCAGGAATGTGTCAACGAATAAACAATGAGAGAATGCAAAAATGAACGACTGAACAGTGAAATAATCAATTAAAGATGTTAAAGAAAAATGAGGTACATAATGAGGTAAATAATAAATAATAAGCATAAAGTAAAAGTGAAGGCCGTAACCAACCTGATGTAAATAATGTAATGTAATGCACTGTAATATAAGTAATGCAATATAATGTAAAACAGAATGCAATAATAAACTGAATACAAAATACAAAATACAAGAAGTGAATTCAATGACATATAACCGTAAAGATTATTAGCTACAACACTCTACTTCCTCACCAAAGTAGATTATAAACTAAATTATAAATGGTAAATGATTATGTCAATGCAAATGCAAATAGAACTGATTATTGGATGATGTATCAAAATAAAATAGCTAAAGCAACAATGAAATCAAATGTAAAGTACGTAGTTCAATACACACTATACCAGTGTATAAACTGAAATAAGAATAAAATGAAATAAAATAAAATAGAATAAATAAATAAGTATATAATAAATAAGAGTACTTGAATGATAAGATTATAATAAAATTCACGCACAATCAAAGCATTTGGATGGACAAAACCACTTATCATTGTAGAGAAAGCAAAACTTAATTAAAATAAAGTAGTATAAATCATATCCATTAACTTTAATTGATCAGAATGAATGAGTGAATGAGTGAATGAATAATGAATGAATGGATGGAACGATTAAGGAAATTAAAGATTAAGGAAAATAAAGAAGGTAAGAAGGCGTAAGTGAAAGCAAGAAAGCAGGAATGTGTCAACGAATAAACAATGAGAGAATGCAAAAATGAACGACTGAACAGTGAAATAATCAATTAAAGATGTTAAAGAAGAATGAGGTACATAATGAGGTAAATAATAAATAATAAGCATAAAGTAAAAGTGAAGGCCGTAACCAACCTGATGTAAATAATGTAATGTAATGCACTGTAATATAAGTAATGCAATATAATGTAAAACAGAATGCAATAATAAACTGAATACAAAATACAAAATACAAGAAGTGAATTCAATGACATATAACCGTAAAGATTATTAGCTACAACACTCTACTTCCTCACCAAAGTAGATTATAAACTAAATTATAAATGGTAAATGATTATGTCAATGCAAATGCAAATAGAACTGATTATTGGATGATGTATCAAAATAAAATAGCTAAAGCAACAATGAAATCAAATGTAAAGTACGTAGTTCAATACACACTATACCAGTGTATAAACTGAAATAAGAATAAAATGAAATAAAATAAAATAGAATAAATAAATAAGTATATAATAAATAAGAGTACTTGAATGATAAGATTATAATAAAATTCACGCACAATCAAAGCATTTGGATGGACAAAACCACTTATCATTGTAGAGAAAGCAAAACTTAATTAAAATAAAGTAGTATAAATCATATCCATTAACTTTAATTGATCAGAATGAATGAGTGAATGAGTGAATGAATAATGAATGAATGGATGGAACGATTAAGGAAATTAAAGATTAAGGAAAATAAAGAAGGTAAGAAGGCGTAAGTGAAAGCAAGAAAGCAGGAATGTGTCAACGAATAAACAATGAGAGAATGCAAAAATGAACGACTGAACAGTGAAATAATCAATTAAAGATGTTAAAGAAAAATGAGGTACATAATGAGGTAAATAATAAATAATAAGCATAAAGTAAAAGTGAAGGCCGTAACCAACCTGATGTAAATAATGTAATGTAATGCACTGTAATATAAGTAATGCAATATAATGTAAAACAGAATGCAATAATAAACTGAATACAAAATACAAAATACAAGAAGTGAATTCAATGACATATAACCGTAAAGATTATTAGCTACAACACTCTACTTCCTCACCAAAGTAGATTATAAACTAAATTATAAATGGTAAATGATTATGTCAATGCAAATGCAAATAGAACTGATTATTGGATGATGTATCAAAATAAAATAGCTAAAGCAACAATGAAATCAAATGTAAAGTACGTAGTTCAATACACACTATACCAGTGTATAAACTGAAATAAGAATAAAATGAAATAAAATAAAATAGAATAAATAAATAAGTATATAATAAATAAGAGTACTTGAATGATAAGATTATAATAAAATTCACGCACAATCAAAGCATTTGGATGGACAAAACCACTTATCATTGTAGAGAAAGCAAAACTTAATTAAAATAAAGTAGTATAAATCATATCCATTAACTTTAATTGATCAGAATGAATGAGTGAATGAGTGAATGAATAATGAATGAATGGATGGAACGATTAAGGAAATTAAAGATTAAGGAAAATAAAGAAGGTAAGAAGGCGTAAGTGAAAGCAAGAAAGCAGGAATGTGTCAACGAATAAACAATGAGAGAATGCAAAAATGAACGACTGAACAGTGAAATAATCAATTAAAGATGTTAAAGAAAAATGAGGTACATAATGAGGTAAATAATAAATAATAAGCATAAAGTAAAAGTGAAGGCCGTAACCAACCTGATGTAAATAATGTAATGTAATGCACTGTAATATAAGTAATGCAATATAATGTAAAACAGAATGCAATAATAAACTGAATACAAAATACAAAATACAAGAAGTGAATTCAATGACATATAACCGTAAAGATTATTAGCTACAACACTCTACTTCCTCACCAAAGTAGATTATAAACTAAATTATAAATGGTAAATGATTATGTCAATGCAAATGCAAATAGAACTGATTATTGGATGATGTATCAAAATAAAATAGCTAAAGCAACAATGAAATCAAATGTAAAGTACGTAGTTCAATACACACTATACCAGTGTATAAACTGAAATAAGAATAAAATGAAATAAAATAAAATAGAATAAATAAATAAGTATATAATAAATAAGAGTACTTGAATGATAAGATTATAATAAAATTCACGCACAATCAAAGCATTTGGATGGACAAAACCACTTATCATTGTAGAGAAAGCAAAACTTAATTAAAATAAAGTAGTATAAATCATATCCATTAACTTTAATTGATCAGAATGAATGAGTGAATGAGTGAATGAATAATGAATGAATGGATGGAACGATTAAGGAAATTAAAGATTAAGGAAAATAAAGAAGGTAAGAAGGCGTAAGTGAAAGCAAGAAAGCAGGAATGTGTCAACGAATAAACAATGAGAGAATGCAAAAATGAACGACTGAACAGTGAAATAATCAATTAAAGATGTTAAAGAAGAATGAGGTACATAATGAGGTAAATAATAAATAATAAGCATAAAGTAAAAGTGAAGGCCGTAACCAACCTGATGTAAATAATGTAATGTAATGCACTGTAATATAAGTAATGCAATATAATGTAAAACAGAATGCAATAATAAACTGAATACAAAATACAAAATACAAGAAGTGAATTCAATGACATATAACCGTAAAGATTATTAGCTACAACACTCTACTTCCTCACCAAAGTAGATTATAAACTAAATTATAAATGGTAAATGATTATGTCAATGCAAATGCAAATAGAACTGATTATTGGATGATGTATCAAAATAAAATAGCTAAAGCAACAATGAAATCAAATGTAAAGTACGTAGTTCAATACACACTATACCAGTGTATAAACTGAAATAAGAATAAAATGAAATAAAATAAAATAGAATAAATAAATAAGTATATAATAAATAAGAGTACTTGAATGATAAGATTATAATAAAATTCACGCACAATCAAAGCATTTGGATGGACAAAACCACTTATCATTGTAGAGAAAGCAAAACTTAATTAAAATAAAGTAGTATAAATCATATCCATTAACTTTAATTGATCAGAATGAATGAGTGAATGAGTGAATGAATAATGAATAATGAATAATGAATGAATGGATGGAACGATTAAGGAAATTAAAGATTAAGGAAAATAAAGAAGGTAAGAAGGCGTAAGTGAAAGCAAGAAAGCAGGAATGTGTCAACGAATAAACAATGAGAGAATGCAAAAATGAACGACTGAACAGTGAAATAATCAATTAAAGATGTTAAAGAAGAATGAGGTACATAATGAGGTAAATAATAAATAATAAGCATAAAGTAAAAGTGAAGGCCGTAACCAACCTGATGTAAATAATGTAATGTAATGCACTGTAATATAAGTAATGCAATATAATGTAAAACAGAATGCAATAATAAACTGAATACAAAATACAAAATACAAGAAGTGAATTCAATGACATATAACCGTAAAGATTATTAGCTACAACACTCTACTTCCTCACCAAAGTAGATTATAAACTAAATTATAAATGGTAAATGATTATGTCAATGCAAATGCAAATAAAACTGATTATTGGATGATGTATCAAAATAAAATAGCTAAAGCAACAATGAAATCAAATGTAAAGTACGTAGTTCAATACACACTATACCAGTGTATAAACTGAAATAAGAATAAAATGAAATAAAATAAAATAGAATAAATAAATAAGTATATAATAAATAAGAGTACTTGAATGATAAGATTATAATAAAATTCACGCACAATCAAAGCATTTGGATGGACAAAACCACTTATCATTGTAGAGAAAGCAAAACTTAATTAAAATAAAGTAGTATAAATCATATCCATTAACTTTAATTGATCAGAATGAATGAGTGAATGAGTGAATGAATAATGAATAATGAATAATGAATGAATGGATGGAACGATTAAGGAAAATAAAGATTAAGGAAAATAAAGAAGGTAAGAAGGCGTAAGTGAAAGCAAGAAAGCAGGAATGTGTCAACGAATAAACAATGAGAGAATGCAAAAATGAACGACTGAACAGTGAAATAATCAATTAAAGATGTTAAAGAAGAATGAGGTACATAATGAGGTAAATAATAAATAATAAGCATAAAGTAAAAGTGAAGGCCGTAACCAACCTGATGTAAATAATGTAATGTAATGCACTGTAATATAAGTAATGCAATATAATGTAAAACAGAATGCAATAATAAACTGAATACAAAATACAAAATACAAGAAGTGAATTCAATGACATATAACCGTAAAGATTATTAGCTACAACACTCTACTTCCTCACCAAAGTAGATTATAAACTAAATTATAAATGGTAAATGATTATGTCAATGCAAATGCAAATAGAACTGATTATTGGATGATGTATCAAAATAAAATAGCTAAAGCAACAATGAATCAAATGTAAAGTACGTAGTTCAATACACACTATACCAGTGTATAAACTGAAATAAGAATAAAATGAAATAAAATAAAATAAAAATAGAATAAATAAATAAGTAAATAATAAATAAGAGTACTTGGATGATAAGATTATAATAAAATTCACACACAATCAAAACATTTGGATGGACAAAACCACTTATCATTGTAGAGAGAGCAAAACTTAATTAAAATAAAGTAAAATAAAGTAATATAAATCATATCCATTAACTTTAATTGATCAGAATGAATGAGTGAATGAATAATGAATAATGAATAAATAATAAATGAATGAATGGAACGATTAAGGAAATTAATGATTAAGGAAAATAAAGAAGGTAGGAGGCGTGAGTGAGAGCAAAAAGCAGTACTATGTCAGAACGAATAAACAATGAGAGAATGAACGAATGACTGAACGGTGAAATAATCAATTAAAGATAATAAAGAAGGATGAGGTAACTAACAAGATAGATAATAAGGCATAAAATATAAAATAAAGGCTGTAATCAACATAATGTAAATAGTGTAATGTAATATAATGTAAAACAAAATGAAATATACTAAATAGAATACAAAGTACCAGAAGTGAACTCAATGAAATATAACCGTAAAGATTATTAGCTACGACACTCTATTTCCACACCAAAGTAGGTTATAAACTAAATTATAAATGGTAAATGGTAAATGATAAATGGTCATGTCAATGCAAATGCAAATAGAGCTGGTTATTGAATGACGTATCAAAATAAAGTAACTAAAGTGACCAAGAAAGCAAATCAAACCAAATGTAAACTGCGTAGTTCGATAAACACCATACCATTGTATAGACTAACAATAAATAAATAAATAAGTAAATAAGTAAATAAGGATACTTAAATGATAAGATTATAACAAACCCTGCACCATCAAAGCATTTGAATGGACAAAACCACTCATCATCATAGAAATAAAACTAAAGTAAAATAAATCATATCATATCCATTAATTTAACTTTAATTGATCAGAATGAATGAATGAGTTAATGAATAATGACTGAATGCATAGGAAGATTAAGTAAATGCAAGATTTAGAAAAATAAAGAAGGCAAGGAAGGTAACGTGAGTGAAAGAAGGCGTGAATGAAAGCAAGAAAGCGTGAATGTAATACAATATTATAAGTAAGTAAGTAAAGGAAAGGAAAGTAAATGAGCACCCATCACGCAACAAATAAACTACACAAAACTATTTACACCAGAAGCACATAAGCAATCCCTCATCGCACCACATCATTAAAACAAACACACTAAACCTGAAATAAACTAAAACAAAACTGGAACTGGAACAAGAGGAACAATTAAAAACACAACCCGGATTGTCCAATTTATTTATTTATTAATCAGTTCAATTTATTTCAGCACATGTCACTGCTGCATCGTCGTGGAAAGACCAAAATGAAATATGTAAGCCACGATATAAGAAAGAAATAAAGGAATAAATACGATGAATACTATGAATGAGATAATCGAAAATCAAAATCGAAAGAACAAGAAAAGTAAATCACGTAACCACGTAACCAATAAACACGTTAAATACGTTGTACCACGGATATGAATCGATGAAAATGACAAATATAATAAAATAAAATAAATAAACTAAACAATAAGCCGAACAACCGGATGACAAGCGGACTACGTATTGAATCACAAAATAAAGGAAATAAATAAATGCAATACCCGTAATGACGCGAAAGACATGAAATAATATGAACCATGAGATATGAAATATGAATGTAGATGGTAAATAAAATAAATAAAATAGAATACGATGGGTAATGAAATAAATAAGACGAGACAGCAATGTAAACCGCGTAAACCATTAACACACCAAACAGCGATATTAACCACTGATATTAATATATATAGAACCAAATAGAACGGCAAATACGATAAGACGATAAATAAATTGAACAATTAAATCACGCAAAGGGACGTAAATTGCGCAGGTTTATTAATCACACAATTATACCGTTGCGAATAATTAAATAAATAAAAGACAACAATGAGATAGAATGAAATTACGGTAATAAAATAAATAAAACAAATAATGAATATAACGCAAGTTGCATAAATTATCAAGGCACACTACCCCACTGTACCATAATAAATAAAATAATATAAAGTAAATGAAACAAACGCAAAGTAGCACAAAATAATGTGAAATATAAATAAAAATATATAAGTATAAACGGCAAAGGAAAAGTAAAATAAAATATAGAACACTATAGACAATGAAACAATGAAATAATGAAGCGAAATATGTAAAATAAAAATGAAATGAAGATAAATGAAGATAAATTATGTGAATTAATAAACGCGTCAAAATGACAATGGAAAATAGTGGAAATAATAAAATACGACGAATAAATACGACGAAAATATGCAACACCGGCTAATCGAATAATCGAATCGATTAATCGAATGTGTTAATAAATAATAAATAATTAAATAAATAATACAGCGGAATAACGCGCCAGTCAAACGCATGCAACCAGATAGTAAAATAAAGTAAATTAATATAAATTAATATAATAATACACACATAACGATGGAATATCGAAAAATATTGAAAAAATATCGATGCACTTTTACACAAATCACTTAATAAACCGACGCAATTAACGGAAAACAAAATAAAATCAGAATAAAATCAGAATAAAGGAATAAAAATAATACGTCACCAAACCGTTGACCTAATTTCCCATCGTCTGTCCTCTTCTATCCAAGGCCCGGGTCGCGCGTGCAGGTTGACTATCCTTGTCCAACCACAGCAGCCATCTTGAAAACCTGTCAATCCTGTCTGATCTTGCATGCGTTGTCTTCATTAATTTAATCACAAAAAGTCACAAAAAACGCGGAATTTTAATGCGAAACGTTCCCGATTAATCAAATTTATCCGTACATAATGTCTAATGTTCATAATTAATGCCACGAATACCGGGAACACACGTGGAAATGCCGCGTAACACGCACATCACATTTTCGTTATTTAACAACAAATTAACACATTATTTAATCACAAAACACAACAATAGCACTCCCGAACACTTAATAAACACTATTTAACAAAAAACGCGAATAAATAAGCCGCTTTTCACCGCGTTGCGAAACTAACCACGGAGCGACCACGAAACACGTCCGCTCTCCTCGACGCGTCGAGCGGGAATCCACCCTAACCTAACCCTAACCCTAACCTAACCCTAACCTAAACCTAACCCTAACCCTAACCCTAACCCTAACCCTAACCTAAACCTAACCTAACCTAACCCTAACCTAACCCTAACCCTAACCTAGCCCTAACCCTAACCCTAACCCTAACCCTAACCATAACCTAACCCTTTTTTTTTTTTTTTTTTTTTTTTTTTTGGTTGACAGAAGAGGAAAATGCATTTACGCACGCGCAGGTTATCCCCTGTTCGTCTATTCGGCTAGAGGGGGCCCGGGCAGTGTGGGACTCATATCCCCTGAAGGGGGGCCTGGCGCCCATTTGGTGGGGGCAAACCCAAAGAGGCAACCCAGAAGGGGCAACCTGACAGCCCAACCCTGAAGGGCGAGCACAAAGGAAAAGGGTCACAGCCCAGAAGGGGCGACCCAGCGGCGCCCAGAAGGGGCGTCCGCGGCCTGATATACTACCCACTAAAAACCTCTTCCCTAACGTAGGCCGTCGGTACCCTTTCATCCTTTGGGGATATCCCAGATGTACCGACGATAGCCGCAACGGCGCTTCTGCTCCCTAGCTTACATTTGCGCTTTCGTCTCACCTCAATCCGCCGTGCGCTAGGCAACCACGGGGGGTTGAGGATCCACGCCGTCACACCTCCGATCTAGCGGTAGGATGTTTCAACCTGTACAAGAAAGCACAGGATTTTTCTTCGGCCACGATCAGGAACCGGAGGATTCCCACTCAACGGGTGATCGCGCCCCTACTTCACCTGCCTGCCATTAGCAAGGCCAGGAACTTTCTCTTCGGTCACGATCAGGACCCGGGACTTCGTATCTCCCGGTTGATCGCCCCAATCTTCGTCCACCATGGTAGGTTGATAATGAAGATGTGGCTTTTCCTTGCAGTCATCACGCCCACCTGTCCTTCCACGAGGACAGGCCATTTTTCTTCAACCACGATCGGCACCGGAGGACTTTCCCACTCATCGGGTGATCGGGCCGTGTGTTCAGCCTGCCTGGCACTTGCCAGGACAGGACTTTTCCTTCGGTCACGATCAGGACCCGGGACTTCGTATCTCCCGGTTGATCGCCCCAATCTTCGTCCACCATGGTAGGTTGATAATGAAGATGTGGCTTATCCTAGCAGTCGTCACGCCCACCCGACCTACCACGAGGACAGGCCATTTTTCTTCAACCACGATCGGCACCGGAGCTCCTGCTCAACGGGTGATCGGGCCGTGTCTTCACCAGCCTGCCATAAGCGAGGTCAGGAAACTTTCTCTTCGGCCACGATCAGGAACCGGAGGATTCCCACTCAACGGGTGATCGCGCCCCTACTTCACCTGCCTGCCATTAGCAAGGCCAGGAACTTTCTCTTCGGTCACGATCAGGACCCGGGACTTCGTATCTCCCGGTTGATCGCCCCAATCTTCGTCCACCATGGTAGGTTGATAATGAAGATGTGGCTTTTCCTTGCAGTCATCACGCCCACCTGTCCTTCCACGAGGACAGGCCATTTTTCTTCAACCACGATCGGCACCGGAGGACTTTCCCACTCATCGGGTGATCGGGCCGTGTGTTCAGCCTGCCTGGCACTTGCCAGGACAGGACTTTTCCTTCGGTCACGATCAGGACCCGGGACTTCGTATCTCCCGGTTGATCGCCCCAATCTTCGTCCACCATGGTAGGTTGATAATGAAGATGTGGCTTATCCTAGCAGTCGTCACGCCCACCCGACCTACCACGAGGACAGGCCATTTTTCTTCAACCACGATCGGCACCGGAGCTCCTGCTCAACGGGTGATCGGGCCGTGTCTTCACCAGCCTGCCATAAGCGAGGTCAGGAAACTTTCTCTTCGGTCACGACCAAGAGCCGGAGCTCCTGCTCAACGGGTGATCGCGCCCCTACTTCACCTGCCTGCCATTAGCGAGGCCAGGAAACTTTCTCTTCGGCAACGATCAGGAACCGGAGGACTTTCCCACTCATCGGGTGATCGCGCCCCTACTTCACCTGCTTGCAATGCGAAGACAGGGCTTCTTTTTCGGCCACGACCAGGAACCGGAGCTCCTGCTCAACGGGTGATCGCGCCCCTACTTCACCTGCCTGCCATTAGCGAGGCCAGGACTTTCTCTTCGGTCACGATCAGGAACCGGAGGACTTTCCCACTCATCGGGTGATCGCGCCATGTGTTCCGCCTGGCATATATGTGAGCACAGGGCTTGTTCTTCGACCACGGTCAGGAACCGGGAAATCCTTTCCCCGGTTGACCGCGCCATGTCTTGGTACGCTGCGACCCTCGATGACTTGTCCCATACGTACTCCAGACACACACACGCCGCTCCCAAACATTATAGCATCGAAGTCCGAGCAACCCAAGCAAGTAAAGGAGGCATGCAGAATACCCATGAAGAAAACAGGCACATAGAGTAGCCGTTCCCTACCCAGGTGTAGAACGAAAGTGTAAGAAACAGACTCAGACTCCAATCCTATCGCATGAGTAAGATAATGTAGAAGTAAAAATTGCTGTTGGCAAGAGTGGTAAAACAGGCAGCTGTAGCAGAAAGAGTAGAAAAGAAAGAAAAGTTAGTTAGGGAAGTATAATAGTAAATGTTAGCACACACAATCAACACCCAAACTAAATTAACCACACAACACTGCGTTGAGCTCTGCTGCATTGAGTAATAACTAAATAAATAAGCAATGAAGTAAACCGATAATCAAACAAAAGTGTCAAAAGGAAAAAGGAGTATTCCATTAGGGCGCCTTGAGCAATAACAATTCTTATCAAAGTATAAACAAACATTGCTGCGCTCACTTACTTTATTAACAACTGAGCCATATCAAAATGGGTAGAAGAAAGTGCAAAATTATACATACAGTATTGTCAAAGCCGAACTAAGTAGATGTAAATTTGTAATATATAATTTGTATATGGATTAATATAGTCAAGACACAGCATAATAGTGACACCTAAGTCATCTCATAACACAATGCAACAGAAAACGCAGGATCAAACTGTCCTTAAAATATATATGAAGGTAACGCAGCACAATGAAACGTACATAATATATGCATTCAAACAACAAATCCGTATAAACCAAACTCTACCAAATTCTAATAGATTCTAGTGAATTCCATTGAATCCATTATGTTCAGCATGCAATAAGGCCAATTAAACTACACTAAGGCATATAGACATATGTCATCACATAATAATGTAAATATGTAAATACGGCAGGTATGGTGAAATAAAATAAAACAAGCACTTATAAAGTCATTTAATTAATTTAACCTAATTTATTCAATATACCATATGTCACCGCTAATCACCCCATTTGCTTATTCACTCAATTATAGTAATATAAAGAATAGGAGATAGGGAGTTATATAATACAATACAGTACAGTTTACAGTGTAGCGCAAAATACTGCCTAAGTATAACCTAATGTAACTGAAATAACTGAAATGACTGAATATAATCCAAAATCTGAGATAATCTGAGATAATAATATAGTAATATAACATATTCAATACTTTATTCAATACATAGATTGAATTGAACGGAGGTAGAAGGTAATTGAATGTAATAAACTTGAATATAAATATAAATATGACCATAATATAAAATAAATAATATAATATAATATATTATAATTTGCACAAAACGGAGTAAATAGCACCACTTTTAAACACATACACTGCAATGGAACACAATGCATCATGGTGGGGCGCGCATTTTCACCACAATCACCTTTGCATCGATTAAATTTTCATTTAAACTTAACTAGCAGAATTCAGTAATTAATTTAGTTATCACTTCACATCACAGATCACAGACGAGTAAATAATGCACAAGTTTGCACAATGCCCGGAGAAGGGAAGAGTAAACACGCGTCACCGAAAACTATGTCACCTAAGACTGAAAACCGGGCCGAGTAAAAGAGCGAGAGCGAGACCATAAAGCATAAAACATATAGAGATAGAACCTAGTGCTCATAAAATTCCCTGGTTCACACCATAATGGTTATCAACCGTAAATTATCCATCAAACCATCAAATTAAGTAATTAAGTAATTATAGAGAATATATAAGTGCTCATAAGCGAAAAGCGAAAATGCATAAACAAAACAGTTTGAACAAATCAAAATGACCAAAACCAAAGACAATGTACCTACAAAAGATGGCCATACGCCGCAAGCTATGCCTAGTTGGTAATCAGCCGCAGTACCAAGGATATTACCAGCAACAAATATTCCATTTACCAGACAGTGATACTCGGCCGCTCACTCCGTAACGGCTATCCACAGGCAAATTATCTGCCGCGCAGTAGTTGCCTACCACGCGCCAATTACCAGTTACACAGTTACCGACTGCAGAACTGTCCATCGTGCTGCCGCGCAATCCTGGGAAGCCGTACTTACCATCAGACTTACCATCAAAGATAAGTCTGGTATACAATACTATAATCGAAAAGATAATTATGCTAAATCAATTGAATCAGAGATAAACTTCAGACGGGCCAACATCAGGCATTAATTAATTAATATATAAAGAAAGAAATAAGTCAATATTATGATTATAAATACATTACCTATATAAAACATCATATAAGTTTGTGATAAAATAAATAAGATAGAATATAATTATAGTTAAAACGCATAAAGTAGCCTGACACGATGTAAGTCAATAAGATAATTAGAAAAATAATAAAAAATAATAAATCATAAAATCAGCCCGAATAAGTCCCGCAGATTGCGGGACGCACTGCGTTACTGCATGATCACGTCGCAAAGAAACAAATTATACAAAAGGCAATGAAGATAAAGGAAAACAACCGCCAAGGAATGAGAGGCCGAATAAATAAATAAAAATAAGGCCCTAAACCAAAGCAGAATCAATATGAAACGCATATAGTCAGGAAACACCCATGGAACCATTCAAACAACACCCAGTCAAATAATATTAGTTAACAAAATAAATAAAACCAGAATAAAATCAAGGCAACAAGGCAACAAGCAACTGGCAGAAAGGAAATATGAATCAGAAAATAAATCAAAATAAATCAAATCTAATCATTGTATAACTATAATCAAACAACATCAAAATGAATAATGAATAATAAATGAATGAATGAATACTGAATGCGAGAAGAACAGCTGAAGATATTCACAAACTGAGGGACTACAGAAAATGAAAGTGTGTAACGCCTAACAGACATAGCCGACATAAGGTAGTAATGCAAAATAGTGTAAAAGAAATTAAGATAAATACAACAAGTGAGTTATATTCTAATTAAATATGACCGTAAACATTATTGACTCCATTCCCACTACTTTATAAATTAGATTATAAATTGTAAGTGATTATGTCCATGCAAATGCAAATAGAAGGTAAAAATTTATAACCGACTGATGTATAAAGATAAATAGTAAATATAATGACAAATAAAAACTAATCAAATATAAGGTGCGTGGTTCAATTAGACACCACACCATTACATAGTAAAAGAATAAAATAAGAGAATAACAGATAAATAAATAAATAAGCAAAGAAGTAGAGTATTTGAAATGAAATTCAAATGGCGTGATTATAACAGAAGCCACGCGCTGTCAAGCATTTGAATGGACAAAATCATCTATCCTCTCAAGAAAATTAACCGTACTTAAATCCAAATAAATCTAAATAAATAAACAGTGGATAATAAGCGAATGAATGAATGAGTGAGTGAGCAATAGAGTTATTAAAGAAGTTAAGCAAGTTAAGGCAAATAAAGGTAGATAGAGAGAGTAAGGAAAGTAAAGAAAGTGTAAAGTATAGTATATAGATGAACGTAACTGTCACAAAATAAAATAGAATAGAATAAGATACATTGAAGTGTATTCCACCAACAAGCATATCCATACACTCATTCATACATCGAACATAAACGCAGTCGTCCAGTGAGGCTAAATCAAATAAATTTACAAAATCCATTACGTTGAATATGCAATGAGGCAGATTATATTATCCTAAACAGACATAATATTAAGAAGGTACGGTAAGATAAAGCGAATATACTCAGCACTCGACAAGGCAACCAAGTGTTTCAGATATACCTGTCAATTAACTTTATTCATTAATTAGCCGTAGAAAGATAATGATGCAAAATATAACACAATATTACACAATACTAACTGAATTTATTGTAAATAATATGTAAAATGCAATATGCAAGTTGGGTATAGGTATAAGTATAAAAATATGTATAAGTATAATAATAATGAATATGTAAATATAATCATCTGTACCCTCCTGGCAGACTTGATGATGAAAATGCAGAAAAATAAGAATAAGAAAGAACATTATTATCGACTACGAGAGTCAGAGCGGAAAATTACAATAAGAAGCGATAAGAAACACTAAAATAGGCAGATCGAGCTTACAGAACCGAAATTCAGCCCAAAAGCCAATATCCGCTCAGGCTCACTCTTGTTATAGCCAGAAAAGGTAGGCTGCCCCCTAGCTCCGATCAAAACAATTAAGATACAACCACTGCAGGTAGTGGAACGGTAGTTAGGTGCCGTTGAAGTCAAGACTGCCACCGACAATAGGTGGCAGCACAAGCAGCCACGAGGGAGGAAGGAAAGAACAGAAACTAAAATAATTAGGAGCACATCTGAGGATATCACGGTGTATATGAGAACATCAGAACACCCAATGCAATATCCAGGTACAGTCAGACGTGCTCAATTGCACTGAACTCCATCGCACTGAGTACTGCCGAAATGGATAACGAATAATATCGTAGGTAGGAAGCCAAGAGGAAAACAGAGCATTCACACAAAAATGTTACATTCACACCGAACAAAAGTACCCATTATTAATGCGTAGAAGGAGCCATTCCCGATCGTCCATCAACATATACTGCTACATGGTAATGATGCAACCCTGCCGGCACTGGTTTCGCATCTGGGACCCATTCCCAGGTACCCACTCGTTTACTGGTCAATTGTGGATATCTAAGATCCCGAAACGCCTACGCGCTTTGAGAATGAGACATGTGCACACCGACGCACAGCCCCATTGATCACCGGCCAGACTTGCTCGAACGCAGGAAAAGAAGGAAAGAAAATAAAAACCCGTAAGCAAGCCATAAAAGTAATCGTAATGAGGCAGCGTCACCGGCTCGACAGGCAGACAGCCATCCTACACAAGACGAGCACCCATTCAAAGGATGAGTGAAATACGACCCGTATAACCCAGCCAACGAACAGAAATCGTGGAGCCGAGGTCATAATTCAAGTTCCAAGGCGGCCACGAGTCTTGGGACACTGGATACTAAGATAAACAAACAAAACGCCAGTCGAAGGCAGATACAGGCCTATCGACCGATAATCAATTAGAGATATAACTGAACAGCCGTACGACAACGGACGACAGATATCTTAACAACAAGATAAATATACAGGCGCAGCGGATAAAATCAATGCACCATGGCGCATTAAGAAATTGAGAAATTGAATTGGGTTAAAATAAACCATGAGATCGAAGTCAGGATCAACCTCATCAAGATCAATCAACTCAAAAGTAAAATCAGGGTCGAGGTGCGAATCGGAGTCAGGATCGAGAACAGGAACAAAGATACGATAGAAGTAAGGATACGAAAACGAAATCAGCATCACAGTAAGTATTGAAGTAAGGTTGAAATCAAGCCACGACGAAAGTCGAATCATTCTCGGGACGTATTAGGAGTAAGCATCAGGCTTGGAATTAATTAATTACATTGTAATACATAATATCCCCTTAATCGTACCATATCATGCCAAGTAAGCAATCTAAAAGCAGACCGGAGCAAGCTGAGGTCAACCTAAATTTAGCAATACCACATGGCTATCGTCGGCCATAGTCAAAATCCAATCAAGATAATATCCGGGGATAATTTAAGTTACCTGAGAATGAATCAAGGCCTAGCGGAGGCTAGAGATGGACTAAATAAAATAGCAGCAGGTAAGGAGAAGAATAGAATGAATAAAGAATACTGCATTTGAATAACGCCGCGGAGGCTGTGAGAGGATATATGATGGCTAGAGAAAATAATCAGCATTAGGTGAGACGAAACGAGCCGGAGCCAAACTGAGAACAATTAGGACTGATTGAAGTACGATCCATACGACACAATCAGTGACCGCGTCACAAGCCCAGGGTCCCTGAGTTAAGTACCAAGGCGACCCAAAGCCCCGGAATGTCTGAAGTACCGAGGCGAGCGAGGGGCAGACAAAGAACACTCCAATCTGTCAGCGAACCAGGAAAGCCCTGAAAACGCCTGTTCGGTAAGAATCACAGTGACGACAGTATTTAGACGAAGGCAAGCAAGCGACAATAGATAGATAAATAAATAAATAAACAAACAGATCACTTAATAATTAAAGGTGGATAATTAATAGATGAATGAAATAAAATAAAATAGATAAATAGAATGAATGATAAATAGAATGAATAATAAATAGCATGAATAAATGGGTAATTAGAAAGGAAAGAAATGAGCGGTAAAGGTAAAGGGAAAGGGGAGGAAACCCAGCTAAATGCTGCCCAGAGCCAGCAATCCAGGTAATAGCACAAATTAGGTTCCGAGTAGAATATGGATTATTCCACCATTGTTACGTCAATGCACCAATCAAGCGGTTCCAGCAAAATGAGTCGCCATGATATCCAAGATGCCAAGATTTCAAGTCAGCCTTCGTCTCACCCTCTACTCCTCTGAAAAGATTAATCGTAGGGTATAAAGAACTACACGATGGCATCAATGCCCCCTGCATAAGTCCATACCGTTGCATCATTGAGAGGGGAATAGGTGAGCTTTAGTACCATTTGTCGAGAAGATATAATTCCACTGTGCCCCTAGACAACCAACAACAACCCCATTACCGCTATTAGATTGACCGATAGGAAAAAGAAAGAGGGTAGGGAATCAACAATCAATCATAGACAGAAACTACCATTGCTGAAAGAAGCAGCAGTTAATCGCTAGAATTAAAGAATCCCTTGTGTATAGGCCATCGAGCAGTTCAAAATCCCCCTCCAACCAACATCGCAGTATACGTTAGTCATTCGTATAGTCATGGGCCATGCGTACGTGAAAGAGTTTCCTCGCCATAGGCGAAGGCGAAAAAAGAGGGTGGGAGGAGTACGCCCCGTCCAGCAACCGACTCCCGATGCTAAGTCCGCGCAGGCGCAGAGAAACGCGCCCAGTCCGGCCAATAAGCGCACAATCCCATCCTCCAATCACTGACCTGTACAGTCAAAATCCGCCCTCCAGTCTCGATCACAGAGAGCTTCTTCGCCCAACTCATTCGTGCACCATTCTCCAAGCAGATAGGAAGTCAAGCAGATAGGAAGCCAAGCACGTCAGAGGCAGAGGCAGAAGGATAGCTAGGAAGAGGCAAGGTAAGCCAGCCACAATCAGCCATCATTAATTAATCAGCCAATCAATGAATTGATCAATCAATCAGTCAATCAACCATCAAGTCACCAATTCGTAAAATCGCACAACCGACACAGTCCCCCCAATCAGCGACCAGTTTCATGAGTACACAAAACCAACTTGGCCAATTAGTCATTTAATAATTAAGCAATCAGCCCCATCCGCCCCCAAACCCAATCCAGTACAACCCGCTGACTGAAATTTACTCAATTTACCAGCTGTAGCGGAAAGAAAGAAGAAGGGAAAGGAGGCATCGCACGATCGCCTGCAGTGACTATACTTGCAGCCAAGGCAAGACAATCGTTCACGGAGGTAGCGAAGAGTAAACCAAGAGCGGGTAAGAAAGTTATTCTCGAACCCATCCAACAGTATGTTAAGTGAAAAAAAAAAAAAAAAAAAAAAAAAAAAAAAAAAAAAGGTACTAATACTAATAGTAAATAATACGACCAACAGCTCAAGCGACCAGACAAAATGAACAGCATGAAGGCCGATCTGCTACCCGCGATCATAGAGCCAGGACAAGAGGGACCCAGTATCGCAGGACACGTCACTGCCGGATCATCGTGCACGATTCCTGCAGCAGACCAGGACCAGGGAAGGATCTTGCTGAATCCAAATGTAAGCATAATTCAGTTAGTCTTCACCCTATCGCATTGTCTAGTTAAGCAGACTTAGATTCACCCGAGGACCGAAAATACGGTTGAGTCGAACATCGCGACTAAGTTAAGTTACTAATGAAGTTCAGTCAATTGAAGTCGTGATTCGAATAATCAGAGATAGGGATCAGGATGGCCATGAATTATGATAGGTATGCATTAATGTAGATGAAATGAAATGAAATCGAGTCTCCAAGGTATTTGATAAGGAGCATAGTCAGGTCGGTGTAAACCGCTAGGAAGACCAAAATAAGGAGTTGAATACAACCAAGGCGTGATGCCGTGAGATCAAAACCCAATTATAACAACATCAGATAAGAAACTGATCGCAATTATGATCGCATCGCGTCCGAACAAGGACAAGATCCGATCACGATCGTAGACAAGGTCAAAGCCCGCCCTTTCACCGAAAATGGACAGAAGTGCACTTAACTAAATTAAATTAATTAGACTAATCACTTTCAGAACACAAAATCCTCGGACAAACTAAGCTCATAAAAAATCATTGCAGGTAAATCCCAATAACTCTAGTGATAGTCGAATCGCTTGTAATTACAGCAATTAGACGCCGTGATATCCGGGTCAGTTGAAAGGGCTGTATCTGCTCGCGTGGAGCAGATACAAAAGGAGATGATGCGCCATGCAACCGCCGTGGTACATTTGAGCCAGGCTTCGACCAGGCGGCGCAATCAATATCAATGGACCCGCTCAGGACAGTCACAGTCAAGAAGAGCGCGACCCTCACCAGCACCACCAGCAGGCAGCGCGCCACCCCCACCTTTGATGGAGGTGAATGCTCAGCCACCGAACCCGCGAGAACAGAACCAGTCCAGGAACCCACCAGACCAATATACATCCAACCCCGCACAGCACATGAACCGATCGCCTTATACCCTGCCAGATCACCCACCAGAGCATCCCTATCCTCCGTATTCACCGTACCATCCCATGTTTTCACGTCGATATGGCCAGTATAGCCACCCGTACCCCTTCTCATATCCACCTGCCTATCCCCATCCATACCCATATCCGCCATACCCCTACTAGTTAGTATGATGATAGTATAAGTTAATGGTATAAGATAGATTAATAAGTTAGAAGTAGATTCAATTATAATTTCCTTAAACTTAATATTAAAATTAAAATTAAAGTTATATGTTATTATCTCATTCCGTATGCCCGTCATTTGTAGGCGATTTAAGTTTTATAAAATAATAAAATATATATTGTCATAAAATATAGCCAACAGTATAAGTCAATTTAATTGAAATTAGATTTCATGTGTGCAAAGACTAAGTATAAGCATATTCCTAAAACATAATAAAACAGGCCCGGTCAGGCAAACCGGAACTCGAATCCAAGCAGGTGAACTCGATCCACAGTAGTCTCATCGATATTAATCGAAGTCGAATGTAGTACCAAAATCAACCGCTAGGGCACGCAGCAGTCGCTGCCTACACAGAAGTACATAATGGAGGTAAACAGTAACATACGTCAAAAAATTGCTTAAAGCCCTAACCTTAAAAGGCTAACCTCTGGGCAGTTGGAGTTAACAGCTAAACAGTAATCCAAATATTTCAGTCATAGCTCGGACGAACAAAAGTAAGGAGAATTGTAATGGCAACAAGAAAAGGTTAGTTTAGAATAAGTTAGTAACCAGGTATTGAACTGAGCCAATAAATAAACAACCATCAGCCTGAATAAATATCACATCGATAGGCAACATAAGGGCAAATTATCACATCGATAGGTAACATAAGGGCAAATTACCAAATCCCAACCTTGAGGGTGTGTTAATGTTGAAGGCAGTTACAAGTGCAAAGGCGCACCATATAACCCCATCAGGAGAGTGACAGTGCATCATGAATATATACTCATACCCGTACACATGCACATTCGTACCCGTACTAAAATATACATATGTACCAATACTCAATAGTCGAGTAATATCAGACACGCCACTACTTCCAATTCCGTCAGGGCAGCAGCAAGATGCCGTCGCACTTCAAGAAGCAGGATGGCAGAGCAAATAAAATAGTGTGACCACACAAGATTATAGACAGCATCCGAGTGCAGCCAAATAATCAGTCAAAATGCGACATAACGAATTAGCTGCCATGACCATTTCAGTTATCGAAGGCAGCAGAGGAAGCTGTAATACTGATTAACGTGGCCGGATGAGATGAGCATAAGCAAAGCCACAAGAGCAAGGCAGCCTCGTTGACCATTCAACCATCAAGGGACATTGCCCTGTCAGTAGCGTTGAAAACAATTACAATGTCACCCTCCATGACCACCCTAAAGGTGTAATGAAGGCACGAGAGGTTGAATAGCGTAAATCAGAACTGCAAGAGAGAATGAGAAGAAAAGGGAAACGGAAGGAAGAAAGAAAGAAAGAAAGAAAGGTCAATTAGAAAAGGTAGAATAGTGCAAGAGAGAAGGAAGAAATCGTAATGCATAGCCCAGGGAGCACACCGCACAGTTTATAACTACTAGACCATGCATGACATCATTGCAGAGAAGACAGCGGGAAGAGAGGAGAGCTCCCATTCTCTGTTGCATTCTACTGCACTGAAGGACTGCGGACCCAAGAACAAGTAGGGCAAGTCAAGAAGGAAAAGGTCCCAAAAGGGTGAGTACATAGGTAATAGATAAGGAAAGGACAGTCATCACATCAGCCAATAATTTACTTTTAATTCCAGGCTTTATATTGAATCGGGAAAAGGGAAAGGGAAACATACTTAAGGTAAATAACTAGAATTTAGGAGTCGATTAGGGTTCCAGGTCCCCGAGAAACCCACGCAGGCCGTAACATCAATAGCCAGTACAACAGTGAATATAGTTTGTAATCATCGATGCAGCTACAGGTATGAGACATTGACATACAAGCGTCTGAGGAAGCACAAAGTGAAAAATACAAATGAATTAAATGAGTGAGAGTGTACGCATAACCATACATACGCATTCACACACACACACACGTTCAGTCATCGGCTAAGTAAGAACTGTCATTGTAGTTCAAATAAGCCCTTGACAGGAATCAGCAACAAACCATAAGGCAAGAGCAGTAAACAACCTAGTGAGAGACCGAAATATTAACCTAAAAATTAACATTTGCAGATCACTTCAAATGCGGTAAATGATTAATAACACGAGGCAGGGAGAGCCATCGCGACAAAGGTAGTTCCAGAGTGGCCGTCACGTCCATTCAGCTCCTAGTGGTGGGACAGGAAGCCGGAAGACAGCGACAGATAGCCAATCCAATTGGACGGACAAAATCAAATTCAAGTATTAATTGTTTATTATTACAGGACAGGATTATGCGTAGCATAGAGCAGGCAACCAATCAAAGCACCAGGTCAGCCGTGGCAAAACAAAACAATTCAATCTTATGATCTCTCAAAATACTCAGAGCTAAAGCCACCAAGAGCACACGAAAGAAATAATACCTTAAAGATAAGTGAATGATTAAGCAAGTAAGTGGATACATAGCAGTCAATTACAAATATTACTAATTGGATTTTCAATGCTCTGCAGTGAATCGCACCAAAGCCGAATATCATTAATTCCAGTCAATATGATAGCCAACAAATAGGGATTTCCTGTGCCCTCCATCAACCGGGTAAGGCACCCAGGCCAAGGACTGAGAGCTGATATATAACCCCATGAAAGGGTATTTTACATCAGCGGGTGCAAGGTACAGAGTATAGGTATGAGTTATAAGTTATAGCTATAATTAATGTGGATATAAGCGGATTACTTAATGCCAAGGTGTCGATGCCAAGGTGTTGATACCCCGCGAAGAACTACATACGACGGCGGGCGTACGCCCAGGCAGAGTTCGTTCGGAAATTCAAATAATAAAATAAATATAAATAACATCGTGAATGATCCCGCGTAAAAGCCCAGCACGGCCACCGAGCAAAATTCACACCAATCCAAATTATGATAGTGATTATGATAATGAGAATATGCAGTATATAAAATATATAATAAAATAAATGAATATATAAATACATAACTGTTCAGATCGAACAACCCATAGTCAGGACCCGATCAAGGCAGGGCAGTTCAGTCTCAACCGGTGTCAGCCAAATACTAAAACCGGTGAGAACAGGAGTACACCCGGCAGAAGCGATGAACCACATGTATGCGCATAAACATATGCGCACACACCCAACCCAGTAGCAGTTCCGTGAATTAATAAATAAAGAAAGATCGACACTGACCATTCGATTAATGAGTGATTCAAGAAACGAAGTGGACAGGGTAAACAATAAAACGGACGCTATAGCAATAATGAAAGGGCCATTGCCCAGCCAAGGAGGTCAGCCGAGGAGGACCACGAATCATCAAGGTATGCGACAAAAACAATGCAATAAAATAACGCGATAGGGTGAGAGCTAACAACTGTTGCCACACGAGCGTTATATGATCAAATAATCAGTGTAGTAATGGAACGGTGTAAAAGTCACAATATAGCGTTCAGAGCACCGCAAGGCAGCAGCATCCCCGCAATACACCCAGCATCAGCAGCCGGTAATAAGGCTACAGCTACAAGAAGATAGGGGAGCATAGCTACTAAGACATCACGTTCAAGTAATCGCAGCCGCAAATGAATCCGTCGCCGCCCTTGCAGCCGGGCCCGAAACTCCATGCATCGTATCCGACGTACAGACTAAAGGGACAGTGATCGTTGAGGTAGCCAATCAATCAATTTAAAATTGTAATGCTAGGTAATACAACAGCGCACCGGTGCCACCGGCCGAGCGAGAAACTGCTGGTGTCTCAGGTTCTCAATACAACAACAGCAGTACAACAAAAGTACAAAATGTGCCGATAAGATGACATAAAACGAGCGAAAGTGTCGAAAGTGTCATCAAGGTGATTAATAATTGAGATTTCTAAATCGAACAGCACAAGTTATGTGACTTAGCGGGGATGAAAGCTACTAAAAGCTACTGAAACATAAATAAAACCTAAATTCAACCATCAAGGTAAGGTAAGGGTTCTATGTGGCAAAGAAATCAATAAGAAGGAAGCGCTAACATCAATGTAGAATCAATGTCCCATAATAAGCAAACAAGGAGAAATGCAGGAAGTATATACGCGCCCATAATGGAGCTAACAATTCCAATTTGATCGTATAATGAATTAAGTAAATCAATTGAAGTGACCGTCGGCTGAAGGGCACGATGCTCATCAAAATCCACATCCGAGCCACCGCAAACATGCATTTGGTAACTGAGCAAACAATACAGCAGAGCACAAGAGAGTGAACAGATTATAAGATAGGATTATTAATTATAGCGATCACTAACTAAAGACGGACGTGAGGACGAGGACAGGGTAGGCGGACATAGCATCCACCACTCGCCACGCCCCCTCCCCCCACCACCGCTTGAAGCCAGTGCGGGAGCCAATGTCGTGCCGAGAAGAAACGACGTCGCAGCACTAGCTCATTCTGCCAACTAGACGGTTCATAACCCGTCGAACTGCCGTCGAAGCACATTGATCAACTTCCTGGACAGAATTTTGCCTCGAAACTCTTCAAGTGAGTACACAGAAGGTATGTATCAATTGCCAGCTAATCGCCAGCGATAAATCCTCCAACCCCAGTTAGTAGAAATCACACCTGCTGCACCTCCAATGAACTACCGTATTCCATCCCAACAAGATTTAAAATTTGACAAAATCCAAATTTCATCCCGCTCGCGTGCCATACAGGAATCACATAGAAATCTATCGCGAAAAGAAGGAACCAGAGAGAAGAAAAGGCAGGAGAGGGCGAAGGCGCACAGAAAGTAGAAAAGAAAAAAGGGGGGGCCCTATTACAGTCGACAGGTAAGCCAATGAACTGCTCAAAATTAACATAAATCATATATCATAAATCATATATCGACTAGACACCGTTCATGTAACAAGTTAGCACAAGCGTAGAGAAACAACAAACTAAAATCATAATTTAATTGACAGAAAACAGCAATGTCCGCCTTCACTGTGCTGCAAGCGAACCTGAACCACTGCCGCGCAGCACAGGACATCCTATGGCAAGCCGCACACGACTACCGTGCCGACATTGTAGTGATCAGTGAGCCACATCGCCCCCGGCCAGAATGGCACACAGACCCAAGCGGGACGCTGAGCATGTGGTGCGTGCAGCGAACACCACCGACCGCCGAGCTGGGCATGATACGCAAAATACATACCTCCGACGGTTGCATCGGTCTAGAAACTCGCGATTTCGTTATATTCGGTTGCTATTTTTCCCCCTCCCTAACCATGGCCACATATGAAGGCCAATTAGATGGTTTAGCAGCTGGAGTCGCGTCTTCAACGAAGCCCGTGATAATATCCGGAGATTTCAACGCGCGTTCAGTACAATGGGGTTCAGATCGCACCGATGCGCGCGGATACCGGCTACTTCGCGTCTGTGAGCAATCGGGTCTGATACCCGTGAATAGCAAGGGAGGTCCCTCGTTCGTCCGAAACCATCAGCAATCGCGAATCGATGCAGTAGCGTGCAGTCATGCCCTAAGATCCCGTCTAAAGAGCTCGTTCGTATCCACGAAATACACCGGCTCTGATCACAATTACCTGGTGCATCGCTTTTCCGCAACAGACACTTTCGAGTCTTCATCAATGAATTCCATGTGGAATACATCGTACAACCCCCCCGATAAAGAAGCATGGGCTTCGATAATTAAAAACAACCTATCTCTACCGCCGGAAACTGACGCCTGGGTTCGGGAACTACCCATTCACGTATTCGAGGACACCGCCAGTATAGACACCGCCATAGCAGAGCTAGAATCCTGGTATGAATCGGCACGTATACCAAGGTCCCACAACTCCGCCCGGAAGCGAAAATACGTAGCCTGGTGGACCAAGGAAATATCGAGACTTAGATTAAACGCGGCGCGATCGCGTGCAAAATGGCGGCGTGCAGCCTTAAATATGTCGAAGAATAACCGCAACGTATCAGTCGATTCTCAACACCCTTTACGTCAGCTAATGGTATCCGATCGCCGCGCGCTGATTAAGGCTATTCGACAAAGCAAGGATGCCTCATGGTCCGGGATGATAGACGAAATAGCCCGTTATCCGTGGGGAAAACCTTATAAGGCAGTGATGAACCGTCTGAAAGGAAGATCTCCCTTGCTGCGCCTAAATGAAACCGAGTTTAAAACAGCCGTGTCCCAGTTGTTCGTGACCGAACCTCCTGTGACCACTGCCGGGTCAGCCCCTGTGCCTGACGTCACGAACCCTACCCCTGCCCCTCGAAACCGATCGGCCAGTCCACAGCCCGGGCCCAGTTGCACCACCCCGAGCCGATCAACCTCAATAGGGCCTGCCGCTCCACCCTCAGTGAATCGACCGATAACAAATAGTACAAGTCCTACCCCATCGTTTACAGAACCGATTTGTAGAGTAGCCCCAGAGGATCCGCGTATTCCCTACCCATTCAGCACACGTGATGCCGTAGCAGCTCTTGCCAAGGTATCGGGAGGAAAAGCACCCGGTCGCGACGGAATAACCGGAGAGGCCCTCCGTCCCATAATGAGGCTAGCCCCTGAATGGATACGCGACCTATTTAACGCGTGTTACCGCCTTGGTTATTTCCCGAACTCATGGAAGGTTGGCCGCTTGGTTCTTATACCTAAAACCTAACCCTAACCTAACCTAACCCAACCTAACCTTTTTTTTTTTTTTTTTTTTTTTAACGAGGTGGGAAAAATGCGTTTATGCAGACCGGGCAAGGTGTTATGTGCCCGGTACTGTGGGACTCCCATATGGTCTACCCACTAAAAAACCCACCTCGATTTCCCTTCCATTATGCCCCTAACCATACGAAACTCCGCCCCCGGAACCGCTCTGACCAATGGTCTTCAGCAATACTTCGGGGGCGGGCGGGAGAAACGGGGCTCCACCCACACATGGGCGACTAAGTGCTGTCTACTTTCGAGCTATGCAACACTACGGGCAGGAGGCGCAGCCTACCATCCACGAGGCGTGTTCCCGCCAATAATCCGTTTTCGCCTATAATCATTCGTTGGTGATAAAATAGTCTGGCACGTCGAAAATTAAAACCACATACTGGAGTAACCCGCTTGTCAGTCACTAAAATATAAAATCTAGTCGATGGTCAGTAGTTAAAATAGTCACCCTACCCTATTCAGTAAAGAATAGGGGCGTACGTCACTAATTAAATAAATAAATAAATAAACATATCAATAAATAAATAGGACGATCACTCTACTGGTGTGTAGAGGGCACCTAGTAGCACAAATAATTGCACATCCCCTCTATTCTGCCATTATGTGCTCGAACGTGGCCTTCTCCTATCACGTGCCTCCCTTTCCATGTTCCTCTCGTGGGCCTCTTTTTCTCTCATTGAGCCTATAACAAAGCCGATAATCCTGTCCCTTTTCCTGGGTTCTTTCAACGAGTCGATGAAATTTCCAGGGTCCAGTGCCACGCCCACATCCGCGCATAGGGCCGCCCTCTCTGTCCTCCACTTCCCGCAATGGAACAGGAAATGATCTGGGTCGTCCACCTCTCCCGGGCAGAACCAGCACTCTGAGCGGTCTTGTTTACCAATTTTTTGTAAATATGTGCCAAAGCACCCGTGGCCCGTGACAACTTGCGTCATATGAAAACTCAACAGCTTTGGTCCCCACCCTATCCATTCCTTAAGGCGGGGAATCAACGCAAAGGACCACCTACCCTTGCTAGACTCCGCCCACCTGCTTTGCCAGGCCTCTAGGGTGGCCTCTCGCTCCTCCTTCTTGATATCCCTCACCCCCTCTATCTTGGCAGGGCCCAATTCCTTACTCCTATAGTACACTCTCTCTCTCTCCCTTACCAGGAGGTCTATAGGGATCTGTCCTGTAATAACACACAAGGCATCCGCGGACGTTGTTCTATATGCTTGCGCGACTCTTAATAACGCCGTCCGTTGCGTGCTAATAAGTAGTTTACGGTTAACACCCAGTTCCAAACCCAGGGCCCACAATGGTGCCGCGTATAAAATTACCGACTCCACTACTTTATAGTAGAGCCGTCTCGCCATATTCCCAGCCCCTCTCAAGTTTGGCATAAGTTGCGCCAGGATATTGGTGTATTTCAGCGCTTTGTTACAGGCTGTTTCAATGTGAACGCGGTACCCACGGTTCATTTCCAGGATCAAACCTAGATAGCGTGCTGTTCTGCTCGTTCTTATGTCGGAGTCGCCACACCTGAATGTGAGGCCTCCGCACACCTTGCGGCTCGTCAGGAGGATCGCCTCCGTGTTATGGTGGGCGAGCTTAAGTCCCTCTGACTCATACCAGCCGCTCATGTCTCTTATCGTTCTTTCGGCCACGCCCACCATCCTGTCAAAATCATTGTCGATAATGGCGATACCTATATCGTCCGCGTATCCTATCAGGTACACGTCCCTCCGAAGTCTAATACGCAATAGTCCGTCATAAACCAGATTCCAGAGGATAGGTCCTATAACCGACCCTTGTGGTACTCCTCCGAATACCTGGAACCGTAGCGTTTCGTCCCTCGTGTTCAGCATGATCCAGCGATCCTCCAAGTAGCTGCTAATGAACCTAATCAATTCTCTGGAAAAACCTCGTTCACGCATGCACCTTATAACACTCTCCCACCTGACCGTGTTAAATGCGTTCTTCACATCCAGCAGAATGAGCAGGCAATGACGTCCCTCTCTTCTGGCAGTCTCCCAATGTTTCCTCAGCATCTCCATCGCGTCTAGAGTGGACCTTCCTCTCCTAAACCCAAACTGGTTATCTGCTAGGTCATTTTTGTCGAGCTCAGTTAGGATCCTGCTCTTAACCACTTTCTCTAGCAGCTTCGCCAGGCACGATATAATGGAGAGGGGGCGGTACGCCTTCTCCTCAATACCCTGCGCCTTCGCCTTAGGGAGTAAAACCAACCTCCCCGTCTTCCAGGGGGTGGGCCAATAACCCCTCCTATAACACGTAGTAAATATGTGGGCGAGCCATTTGGACGCGCCCATGGCGAACTTTTTGGCCACCGCTGACGATATTCTATCTGGGCCCGGTGCCTTCTTAGCCGACATCCTCCTCGCTAGTAGGAAAATCTCCGCGGGTCTAATCACATCCGGCCTCTCAACATTCCGGTGAAATTCCAGTGGGTCCGGGGGGTCAGACGGCCCACTAGCCCCTACTGAGGTCCTCCCAACTACAGGTAAGTATGTCGGTAAGTATCCTTGGGCACTCCCTGCCCCCATCCCTCTTCCTCTCACCATGTCCGCACCACCATTTCCATCAGGTCCCTGCGCTCTATCATCCTCTGATAGGTAAGTATTCCCGATCTCCTCTTCGCTCACTACATTAATGACTATACTTCTTTCAGGTTGCCGTGATACAGGGGGTTTCACCATGAACAAATTCTTCACTACCGTCTCCACCTCTCCCGGGCTCATAACGTCGGGCTTGTTCGCCTTCCCCTTTAACCGTTTCATCACTATCTTGTACGGTCTCCCCCATATGTCACCATCGACTTCGTTTAGTAACTCCCTCCAGTTTACTTTCTTAGCCTTTTTTACTCCCCTATCCATGTCTTTTTTAGCCTTCTTGTACTCCTCATGTTTAGTTGCTATGTCCAGTTCATTGCCCCTTGCCCTTGCCCGGGTATATTTCCTCCGGCTTTTATTAACCAGCCTTCTCATTTCAGCGATGGACTCTGTCCACCAATAAGCCGGTTTGCGGTCCCTCTGAACCGCCCCACTATAATAAGTGTGCTTATTGACGGCCTTCTCCAGCTCTTCGATGAACTTATCCACCTCATTTGTGGTACCTGTCCTTCCCAGTTTCCCAAAGTTTTCGTCACCGTATCTCTTGAGAAGGCTGGCAAGGAGCCTATCCTCATCTATCCTACCCTTTCCCAGGTTAAAGGGGTCCTGGTCTCGAGGCAGCCCCGTACCGTCACCCCTAAACTCGTGCAGGATATACCTGTGGTCAGAAGCCGTAAATTCATCAAGGACCATCGATACATCATGGGTACTCAGCGCCTGTTCACTACCAAGAAGGAAATCAATTACCGACCCCTTTCCCCTCTCACAGGTCACACCCCCTTCGGCTATTACGGGGCGTAGCCCAAGGCTCGACGCCAGTTGGTATAAAACCCTGCCCCTCCCACACCAATCTGCCGCACCCCAGAGCGGGGACTTAGCATTGAAGTCCCCCATTACTACGATCCTGTGATGGGACGCACTCAATTGTTTGACCAATAGCTCCAGCCCCGAGAACACATTCTCCACCTCCTGACGGCTAGCATTAGGGGACACATAAACACTGACGATTCCCACGTCGTTGTAGCTAATTGCCACATAGCCGTTACCACTGCCAAATATTGACGTCTGTCTGCATTTTTCTAGCCCCTCACCAGTGATGTATATCGCCGCTCTGCCCGTAGTGTCGCTAAACCAGCTCTCAGGTACGGTGTAGGGTTCGGAAACCGCTACGACGTCCACCCTTCGCTCCGCTGCTCCGACCAGCAACAGGTCGTGCGCCAATCTGCAGTGGTTTAGGTTCACCTGCAGTAACCTCATATTACCCTCGCCTGCTTTGCCTAAGCGCCTCTTTATACCTTGGGCACCGGACCGAGGCCGCTACGTGTCCCGCTTGGTCCGGTGGGAGACCATCTGCCACACAAAGCCTACACCTTGTCTCATTTTTGCAGTCTCTCATCTGGTGCCCTCTGTCTCCGCACTTTCTGCAGAAGCCATCTCTATCGCCCGTTACATTGCAGGCACTCGCAACATGGCCAATAGCGTGGCACTTATAACAGCGCAGCAGCCGTGGAATCTCGCGTGCCGTGACAGCAGTCCAGCCAATCAAAATTCTCCTTCCGTTCAGGAGTCGACTCATATCGGCAGCAGGGCCCTCAATCACGGCCACTCTGCTTAGCCTGGGATCGGTGCGGAAGACCTTCACCCTGACCCCCCTGGCTTCATGTCCCAACTCGCTTTTTATCGCCTCATACACCTCTTCCTTCTCAACCGATGGATCTATACCTCTTATCTCTATGTCCATCATTTTCTGGAGCCTAGTGACCTCGACTTCCGGGCCCAAATTCCCATCCAAATTCTTTCTGAGTCCCTCCAAGTCCGCTCCTTGATCAAACTCTATGAGCAGGTTACCTGCCCTGGTCTGCTTCACATTTCGGACTCCCTCCGGGATCTTACCCGCTGCACCCTTAACCCTTTTGAGGACATCCGCAAAAGATATCTCCTTCCCGAAACGGACCGCTAGTGCCTGCGGCTTAAAATTCCTCCTCGGGGTAGTCTTCTCCGCGCTACCCCTTCCCTTGTTTGGTCTGGGGGTTTCCCTCTTGTTGGGAGTGGTCCCCACCCCATCCTCCTCCTCCAAGTTGCTCCGCCTTTTCCTCCTCCTGACTTCCGACCAATCCGGCTCCTTACAGGCTCCTTCCCTCTCCTGTCCTGTCGTCTGTTCTCCATCCCCATCATTTCCCACATTCTGGGTCTCCATCAGTCCATAATTACCCTGGAATCTTGTCCTCTTTCCCTGCTTGTTTATAGGGGGGGTGGTCTCCTTCCTCTTCTGCTGCTTTCCAGCCGGGAGAGGAGGGAAATCACTCCTCAAATCGATGTCTGTCTGTGTACTAATGCTCTTCATTTTCTTTTCTTTTGCAGGTCCACCATCCGTAGGCGAGTCTGTAGGCTCCATCATCGCCGGCTTCCAGTGGGTACCCTTGCTTTTCTTCGCAGCTGTATGATCGGTATGTACTTTTCTCAGATCCCCTACCGTGTCCATTACCTCCTGTATGTGGCCCTTCATAGATGCGTACGTACTTCTTAGTATAAAATCCACCTCCTTATCTCCCTTCAATATCAAGTTATCGAACACCGTGTTGTGGTCGTTAATCACACTCAATAGCTTCTCCATGGCCGCTAATCCAGCGTCCACCTTCTCCTCTAGCGTGAGACTGGTCCTCCTTTGTTGCGAGAGGGTAGGGGTTCCCCCTCTCCTTCCCCCTCTCACACTCTTCTTACTCGTTTCGCTTTCACTTTCCGCCTCGTCTCCCGTTAAATCAATCGACTCAAGTCTCCGAGTTGTCGCTCCCGAGACTCTTGGAGCCGCTGGGTGGGGTCCTACTCAGCTTCGGTCTCCTCGCAAAACCGCGACTTGTCACCAAGTCTCCCTGGTTCAACGCCGGGACTTCGCCAGTAACCTTTACTGGTACGGGGGCCTGGCGGTCTGCCACCCGTACTGTGCAGTCGCTAGATAACGACGCGGGGGAGCCTGCACCTACGCTGCCCACCGCGCCGATACTGGGGGATCCGAAGCCCCCTGCACCGTAAACCTTCTTACTTTTGTCGTCGTAGTTCATCATAATTTTAAATAGAATAGTCCATATAACAAGCCAGGTCGTCATAAAATAAGTCCAGTCCATTACCCATCCGTTATACAATAGCATAGTCCGTAAATCACCACCAAGTCGTCAACGTAAGCTGGGATATGCACACAATGGTTAACACGACCACCTGGACTAAAAGGCCCCTGAATATCGCTTGGGCACTTCCCCGCACCCCATAGTACCGACAAATCACGAAAATCTCACAGCCACTTTGAATCACCCTGTACATGTCGAGGGGGAGGGACCCCCCACGGGACCTCCGAGGGTGATAACCATCAAAAACACATAAAAGGTGGAAAATCCGAACTTTGTTCTAAAACTCTATTGTGGTTCTTATATTTCCCTCGGTCACTTGTTCATTCGCTTCTACACCTCCCTACTGACGTCATTCCGCTATGGGGTCCTAAGGACCCCAACCCCTGAATCGGGTGAACCCTCCTTACACTGGGTGTCTCGTAGCCCCATGGGTTTACGGGGGCCCCAACCCCTTATCCTGGAGGTCCCGCCTTACACCGGGTGCTTCATAGCCCCCTGGGTTCCCTTCAGCCCCGGCCCCTTATCCTAGAGGACCATCTTTACATTGGGTTCCTCGAGACCCCGTGGGGTACCCGGGACCCATGGAAAGTCAGAATTTGCTTCGAGGCCGAGAATAGACAAGTCTGTCGCGCATCACTGGGCACGCGCCACGTCATCATGACGTCACGGGGTCTCCAATGCCCTAGTGGGGTCCCCAGGTCCCATGAAAAGACAAAATCGCTTCATCGCAAGCATATAACGAGGTCCAGCGCGCACGACGTCACCGTGACGTCATGGGGTCCTTAGAACCCCGTGGGGTCTTCAGGACCCCATGGGTCAAAATGACCCCTGCGTCCCCCAGGACCCCGGAAATATATTATTCGAAATCCGTAATAAAAAATTTTACGAGCCATTTTATCGCGCACCACTATAGGAGCCACTTAATCGCCGACCTGTAGTAGCGGCCAGCCACCGCGCACTACTTCTGCGACGATGACGTCAAAACCCAGACTTTGCAGTACACCGAAGTATCTAGTCCAAATGGGGTGGGCGCCTAATACTTTAAAACGCTGAAAACGACGCGAAAATTAAGCGAATCCTGTTTAATGTTCCTTATAAAAACGTTCAATAGCTAATTAGGTCCTTCACCCCATTCGCCAACATACACTAAATGTTTATAAAAGTCCCGCAATAAATTTTCTAAAATTTTTCCCCATTGCTCCGGGCCCCAGCACTGCTAGCTCCTTCGGTGTTCTTCATCAGATATTTACATATTGCGCCGGCGCGAACCGTTTAACGCACTCTGATTGGGTAATCAGCACCTTGCGCATGCGCACAACTCGAAAATTTGCCCGAGTCGTCGCGCTGGCTGCATCCGGTTGTCGCTTATCGTTTCCTCTTTCTTCCACGTGTTAATTTCCGTGCTTTAACGACTCAAATCTCCGAAAATATCTATATAAATCGACTCACCGTTGTTGTACGTCGTCTCTCGCGTCAGTGTGGTGTTACCTCTGTGCTTTTTGTGCGTGTATTGCTCCTGGTGTCGTCCTGTTGTGCCTGTTAAGGTGTCCAAGTGCTATCCACCACGTGGTCCCGCCATCTTGCTCGCTACATGTCCCCAATTGTTTCCACGTTATTTCGCCTGTGTTTCGCCCTTTTCTGTGTTTGTTTGTGCCGAATCAGCCGTTGTTAACCCCGCTCTACTCGTTTATGTGCATGTTAAACCCGTTCCTGTTGAGTGCAGTTTGTTTCACGCGTGGTAATGTGATCCACCTGTCACTTTCTCTCTCCGATGAGATTTAAACGCCTATAATTTGTTAATTCCCGGTCCGATTTCTACAAATTATGGCTTAAAACTCACACACTACCTTCCACCTAAGGGTCCCACTCACCACTGGATTTTTCACCGAACTTTTCCCCGCTTAAAACCGGATGAGGCCGGAGCGGACCCGGCACGTGTCCGCTCACTACGGCCGCCCGTACTGCACTAACCTAACCTAACCTTTTTTTTTTTTTTTTTTTTTTTTTTTTTTTTTTATTTTAACGAGGTGGGAAAAATGCATTTATGCAGACCGGGCAACGATGTTAAATGCCCGGTACTGTGGGACTCCCAAGGCTTGGTCTACCCACTAAAAAACCCACCTCGATTTCCCGTTCTGGTTGCCTGTTTTATCCCCTCCACCCCGGAACAGCCGCGGTCTAGTGATCAGAGGCATTACTTCGGGAGGGGGGGGGTGGCGTCTGGCGTCAAAAATCACGGGATGTCCATTAGCTTCCATCACCCATACATTTTCCTGTCGCTCCTCCTCCATATATTATGGGCGTGGTTACGAACGACTCAGCCCACCTGGACGTGGTAAGACTGAACCCGCTCTCCTACCGTATGGACGTACTCCCATCTAATGGTATTAGGCTACTATGCTCCGCCTTGTACAAGTGATCTAACCCCGTATCCGAAGGATCGTATCTACAATTCTGCTGATCCTATCCGTCACAAGGCGTGGCTTATCATAGGTCCGCCCACCAGGCCCGTAACAGCTCCTCCTTCAAGCGGGGCACGCCCATAAGGCGTTTCCAAACACCGGAGTGAATACATGTTGTACAAATGCTCCGCGTCAACACAGTACAAAGGCTTATACGGCCATACTCATGATTTAAAACGATAATCAGGTAAAAGTACCCTTTGTCAAATTTTAAAAAAGCTACCCAATAGGTGCGTCGGTTTGGATTAAAATCTTCACAAAGAGGTTATGCGAAGCATACGTACTTACGACTAAATAATAAATAAATAAATACAGACAACATCACACAGAGAATCGGCGTGTATATGGTGCCTTGACTAGAGAATTGATTTTGTTACATTGAGGCTCTATTTTCAAGCATAATATCATCTTTTTCTACGAGCGCTCGGGTTTCTCCTTATTCTCATCTCGTTTTCTCTATCTCTCTCGTATTTCTCTTTGTCTCTTAATGATCCGGTCACAAACCTGATTATATGGTCCCTATACCTATTGTCACCTAATAACCTAATAAAATTTCCAACTCCAAGAGGTTCGCCTATAGTAGTATTCAATGTGGCTCTTTCCACCCTCCACCGACTACAGCTAAACAAAAAATGCTCTGGACTGTCTTCGTAGCCCTCACAGAACCAACATCCGGGACTTTCCTTTTTACCAATTTTCCACAGGTAAGTGCCGAAGCAACCATGACCTGTTAGTACTTGGGTTACATGGTAACTCAAAAGCTTCGGTCCCCATGTTATCCAGTCTTTTACCTTGGGAATCAGCTCGAATGTCCATCTGCCCTTCATTGACTCAGTCCATCTCCGTTCCCAGGTCTCTAAGGTCACCTCCCTCTCTTCCTTTTTGGTCCCGCTAATCTCCTCGGTAGTGTAGTTTTTATTTTCTTTCCTCCTTTTGTAGATACGCCCCCTTTCCTTTACCATCAAATCAATGGGTATCTGTCCCGTTATGACGCAAAGCGCATCAACTGACGTGGTCCTATAGGCTTGTGCTAATCTTAAAAGCGCCGTACGTTGTGTGCCCGCCAATAGCTTCCGATTCATACTGAATTGCAGACCGGTGACCCATAATGGGGCAGCATATAGGATAACCGATTCTACCACCCTGTAATATAGCCTGCGGGCCTGGTTACCCGCTCCACCTATATTGGGCATCAATTGGGCCAGTACATTAGCGTATTTTAGGGCCTTGTTACAGGCCGTTTCAATGTGGCTCTTAAAACCATGGTTCATTTCAAGAATGAGACCCAGATATCTTGCTTCGCGGGACGTATTGATCTCAGCGTCCCCGCAAATCAGCCTAAGACCACCCGTTACCTTTCTCCCTGTTAACAATACGGCCTCAGTTTTGTGGTTTGCCAGGCTCAGGCCCTCCTCTTTATACCAGTCACCCAGGTCCTTAATCGTCTCTTCTGCCACATACACCATCCTATGCAGGTCTTCATCGACGACCACGATTCCAATATCGTCCGCGTACGCTATCAGGTACACATCTCTGCGTAGTCGTATTCTCAACAGGCCATCGTACACGAGGTTCCACAGTATTGGTCCTATCACAGAACCCTGTGGGACCCCGCCAAAAACCTGGTAACGTAGTTCCCCCTCGGCGGAGTTGTACACAATCCATCTCTCGCTTAAATAGTTACGTATAAATGCAATTAGCTCCGGAGAGAATCCTCGTTCCACCATACACCTAATGATACTGCTCCACCTGATGGTGTTGAATGCGTTTTTTACATCCAACAGCACCAGGAGGCAGTGTCTTCCATCTCTACGTGCCGTTTGCCAAATATAGTCCAACCTGTCCATCGCGTCGATTGTTGATCGCCCTTTTCTAAACCCGAACTGGTTCTCTGCCAGATCATTTTTCTCTAATTCCTTTAATAAACGGGTCTTAATTACCTTTTCTAGGCTTTTAGCTAAACAGGGGATTATCGAGAGAGGTCTGTATGCCCTCTCTTCGGCTTTCGTGGCCTTCCCTTTAGGTAACAGAACTAAGCGTCCTGTCTTCCACGACCTTGGCCAGTAACCCTTGGCATAGCATGTATTGTAGATGTGTGCAAGCCACCTAGACGCTTCCATACTAAATTTCTTCGTTACTGCCGAAGACAACCTGTCTGGACCAGGTGCCTTGTTCACCGGCATACCCCTCACCACAGCGATGATCTCCTCGGGTGTGATCCCTCCCACTCTTCTGTGTCTGATACAGGTAGGTACATCCATCCTCTCCTCATACATATTAGTCCCATCGTATTCCCTTTCTCTTTCAGGTATATCTCGCGGCTCTTCAGGTAAGTATCGCGCGTCTATTGTGGAAACATACACATCATTATTATTTTTATTTTTATTTTTATTTGCAGGTACACCAGGACTTCCGGATTCATCAGGTAAGTGTTCAACGTCATATATATTCTCTCTAACCTCTTGTTCGTTTTTTCTTTCAGGAATCTCTCCTTTCGGTGGTGACAGGATAAAGAGCTTTTTGACCACCTCTTCAACTTCCTCAGGGCTCAAGATGTCTGGTTTATTAACCTTCCCCTTGAGCTTCCTAGTGACCAGCTTATATGGTCTACCCCATATATCTTTATCTATTTCCGATAACATATTTTCCCAGCTGGTTTTTTTAGCCTTTTTTACTTCACGATTCATTGCTTTCTTGGCCATCTTAAAATCCTTATGAGCCTCCTCTATATCTTTCTTGTTTCCCTTAGCCCTCAACCTTGTGAACCTTCTCCTTGCCTTATTTACATCCTTCCTATATCTAGCCGTCTCCTCATTCCACCAGTATACAGGGTGGCGATTTCCTCTATAGGGTCCTCTGTAGGTGGTATATTTATTCACTAATTTCTCTACATCATCGATGAACTTGTCCACCTCCATGGTGGTACCGGTTTTACCTCTCCTATCGTAATTCGCGTCCCCATATTTCTGAACAAGCTCACACAGGAGACCTTCTTCATCAATTTTCCCTTTTCCTAGGTCAAAGGGGTCCTTTGCTGGTTCACCACTTATAGCGTTTTCACCAAACTTATGAATAATATATTTATGGTCCGACGCTGTAAAAGTGTCCAAAATCTCCGATGATGTGTGTTGTTTCATGGCATCATTACTACAAAAGAGGAGGTCTATTACCGATCCTCCTCCCCTTTCACAGGTAACGCCTCCATTGGATATCACGGGAATCAGGCCCAGACTGTTACACCACTGAAAAAGGGTTCTTCCCCTACCACACCATTTTTTCGATCCCCATAGTGGGGATTTTGCGTTAAAATCCCCTAGGACTAAGATCTTAGTCAATGTTTTGCGAATGCTCACTAGGAAAATCTCCATCGCAGCCAATTGAGCCTCAAACTCTTCATTACTAACATTTGGGGAGGCATACACGCTCACTAAACCTATATCGTTATATTTTATACCGACGAAACCCATGCCGCAACTCAGTACTGTTAGTTTTCTGCTTTTAGCTATACCCAAGTTAGTGACACATATAGATGCCCTTCCCGACAGGTCCGTGAACCAATTTTCTGGTGTAATATATGGCTCTGATAACACCATTATGTCTACGTCATGTTCTCTTGCACTGACGTTTACTAGGTCATTTGCAAGCCTACAATGATTTAAATTCACTTGTAGGATATGCAGATCATACGCGCCTTTTGTTCTTTAAAGCCTCCTTGTATCTAGGACACCTTACCGAGGCCGCAACGTGTCCTATCTGGTTCTCGGGCAAACCATCCGCAACGCATAATCTACATTTGGGCTCGCTCGCACACTCTTTCATGTGATGACCAGGTTCCCCGCACTTTCTGCATAACCCGCCTTCCTCAACAACGAGTTTGCAACCACTCGCTATGTGACCAATGCCATGACATTTAAAACAACGGAGCAGTCTTGGTATCTCCCTCGCCGTAACGATCGTCCAACCGATCCTTATCCTGCCCACTCTTAGGATCCGTTGCATGTCTACCGCTGGTCCTTCAATGACCGCTATCTTGTTCATTCTTGGGTCGGTACGTAATATTTTGACCCTCACACCTTTGGCGTCATGCCCCAGCTCTGACCTGACGGCTTCCATTACATCCTCCTTTTCAGCGGAGGGGTCAATACCTCTCATCTCAACATCAAGCATGGTCTGTAGCTTAGTCACCTCAACGTTAGCGCCAAGCTTACCATCCAAATTTCTTCTGAGCTCATCTAGGTCCGACCCTGGTGCAAACTCTATCAACAGATTCCCTGCCCTGGTCTGTTTGACATTTCTAACTCCATCTGGAGTCTTGCCTGCCACGCCCTTTACTTTTTTAAGGACCTCGGCGAAGGAAATATCTTTTCCAAAACGGACCGCTATCGCCTGCGGCTTCATAGCTCTCCTAGGCGTATTCTTTATTCCAGCCACTCTACCGTTTAACATTCCTCCCCTAATATTTCTATTGGGTGTTTCAGTTTCTGCTCTGTCAGTGTCCTCCGGATCCGTTCTTCTTCTTCTCCTTCTAATCTCCGTCCAGTCACCGTCACCAGAGACCTCACCCCCATCCTGACCTGTTACTTGTCCCCTATTCGCTGGTATCCTATCCCTAGGTGTCTCCGTCTGTGTTTTAGAAAACCTCGTCCTCTTCCCCTGTTTATCCGTGGGCGGGGTGATCTCCTTCCTCTTCTGTCTTGCCAGAAGGGGGGGGAGAGCACTCCTCCCATCGCTTTCTGTTTGTGTTCCCACTGACTTTATTTCTTTTTCAGGTTTCTGCACCACCTTCATCTCATTGGACTTCGTCGTTATCTTCGTCTCCGTGTGGTAAGTATCTCTGTTCCTCCTTTTTTCTGTGTGGTCAGTGTGTGCTTTCCTTAGCTCCACCACCGCCGACATCACCTCCTGTATGTTGTCTTTTAACGATACATACGTTTTTTTGAGGGCAAAATCTTCCTCACCTTCTCTGTTCAGTATCATATTATCAAACACTACGTTATGATCATTTATCACGTTGAGGATCTTCTCCATCACCGCAAGACTGGCATCAACCTTTTCTTCAAGGGTTAAACTCTCCTTTCTTTGTTGTGGGGGCGGGGGGGGTACGCCTACCTTTTTCCCCTTTGTTTTTCTCCTGTTATAGTCACTTTCATATTCTGTTTCCGCCTCATCACCAGTAAGGTCAATCGACTCCATCCTCGTACTAGCGGACTTAAAAACTCTATTCTTTTGAACACTCGGTGGTGTCCTGCTCAAACGCGAATTTCTTGCAAAGGCTCGTTCTTCCTCCACTATTCCCGTGTTACTTACCGGGACTTCGCCAGTAGCAGCTGCCTGTACGGGGGCCTGGCGGTCTACCGCCCGTACTGTGCAGTCGTAGGTTGACGACGCGGGGGTGCCTGCACACTCACTCCCCACCGCGCCGGTACTGGGGGGTCCGAGTCCCCCTGCACCGTAATTCCTTTTACTATATTTAACTTTGTCCATATTTATATTATTGTAGAGTAGTCCGTTAAAACATTGCCGAGTCGTCATAAGCAATACCATCCCTGAAACCCTAACCAATCCAGCTCATGTCCATAATACACAGCCAAGTCAGCATCATAACGGGTAAATGGGAGACATATATAACAAAGAAATATAAAAAATCTCTCCAGGAAACTCGAAAGACGTGTAAACCAATCACAGGAAACCCGCCACGCACTAAATTTATGTCAAAACTTCACGAAATAACGAAAACCGCGACTTTCAGTAAAAACCTTGCTCAGCACTCGCGCACAACTCTTATATTTTCCTTCAGGACTTGTTCGTGCGTTCCATCACCTCTCTACCTCACAAAAAACTACGTTTCATCACATGGGGTCCAAGAGACCCCATGGGTCACCAAGGGCCCCGACCCCTGAACAATGAGGACCATCCTGACAAGGGTGCCTCAAGACCCCTGCCCCTAAACATTGGGGGCCATCAATACTGGGTGCTTTAAAGCCCCAGCCCCTGTATGATGCGAGCCGTTTCAGCAGGGTACCTCAGGGACCCAGCCCCTTCGATACCTCAGCCCTTCCTACATTGGGTTTCCTTAGACTCCATGGGGCAGCTGTAACCCCATGGAAAGTCAAAAATCGATTCAGATGCCCAGAAAAACAGAGTCTAACCGAGTCTACGCGCATCATCACTCGCGCACTACGTCACACTGACGTCACGGGGCGTCCAGTACCCCGGTGGGGTCTTCAGGGCCCCAGAGGTCCTCAAGACCCCATGGGTCAAAATGACCCCCGGGTCACCCAAGACCCCGAAAATATATTATTTCATTTTCGATGTAAAAATTTTTCGCGACCATTATATCGTCCTCTACTGTACCGGGACTTATTAATTTCAACATGCTATATGTAACCTGCTAACGCGCACTTCTATCGCACATATGACGTCAAAAATTGCTTTCTACCGCTCACCGAAGTACCTATTAAAGTCAGTCGGGTGCCAAAGAATACTAAAAGCAGCTGAGAACGTCCATATATATACACGAGATCCCATAATTTCAACGCAAAATACATAACAACGATCTCGGCACTCCCACTGTCACTATTCATGACTAAGTTTACGATTTTTAATTAATTTTAAACACTTTTGCAAATTTATTTCGGTGACACGGGCCCTCTTCGCGATAGCTCCTTCGTTGTTCTTCTACATTCGAGCTGTTTTGCGCCGGCGCAAGTCTTTTCCAGCTATCTGATTGGTCGAACATCTCGAAAATAGCTCGTAGAGTCGCGCTAGTGATTTCCGGCTGTCACTTCATGTATCCGTTTTCTTCCACGTGTACTTTTGCCGTGTTTAACGCTTTATTTCGTCGAAAATAATAATTATTGGCCACTCACCGGTGCTGGGATGGATACCTCGTGTTTGTGAAGTATGTCCAGTGTACTGATCACCTGTGTAGTGCCTCTCCCACGTGTCCAGTGTCTGTGAAGTGTTCCTTGTCGTGTGTCCAATCACGTGGTCCCTCCATCTTGTCTCCCTCGTGTCGTATGGTGTTAATTGTATCTTTTTTGTATTTTCTTCGTTAAATAATCAGTTCCGTCCTAGTTTTCGATACAGTAGTGAAAAATGCGATCTCACTTATGGTGTTTTAATAACTAAAATCTCAATCTTTTGGAGTGCAGCGTATTAATTAGTTATAATATCAGTGTTCCAACTGTCACTTTCTCCTAGCCGAACTCTTTAATTGTTAAAACTTTCATAACTGTTTATCAAATTTCCAATTTTAATATTAATGTCTTGTACGGTACAATAAATGAAAAAGAAAATCACAACCTTGTCTATAAATAATTATTTTCCAACCTCTTTAAACCGCACTTTACCCGATCCTTGCCGGAGCGGACCCGACACACGTCCGCTCGGTACGGCGGTTCGCACTGCACTCAACCTTTTTTTTTTTTTTTTTTTTTTTTTTTTTTTTTTTTTTTATACGTGGAGGAAATCTTCCGAAGACACCTCCCGCCCCCCTGGGGAGGGGCAGGAGGTAGTGTGGGATTTCTACCCACTAAAACCTCCACGGTGACCTGCACTGGGCTGCAGGGAGGGCCCCGGGACCTCTTACGAACACTCCGGGACCCCCCCACCCTTGGCGCGACTGCGCCCCATCTCTGGGGAGGGTCTAACCTTTGACCCTCCCCCATACGTGCCAACTCCGCCGACGTCGGGGGTCACACCCGACGCCGGCTACTCCTCGGGCCGCGTGCAATGACGACCGGGGCCCCAGCCCCGGCCGCCTGCGGCCCGGCGGCCCCGCACCATGCTTGCGGGGCCGCCATATCCTTTGATGGGGAGAGGGCAAATCCCTCTCCCCGTCTCCTCCTCTTCTGGGGAAGGCTGGCGCCTCCCCCTAGTCCTCTTCGGGGGAGCCGATGCTCCCCCATCCTCTTCTATCGGTGGGGGCGGTGGGCCTGGTATGTAATAGCTTCACGGCCCACCACCCCGTCCGCCTTATCTGCTGTTGGCGCCGTCGGGAGGCCTACCCCGACGGCGCGTCCTCCTGCGGGCGGGGTCAGCTCTCTCCCGACCCCGCTCCGCTTCCTCCTTAAGGGCGATGACCTCCTCACAGAATGAGGTCACCGCCCGCCACTGATCCTCGCCGGAAAGCATGGCTCTCACTACCGCCTCCGGCGAGAGATCGGGGCCCACCTCGCACTCCAGGGCGTGACGGGCCCGCGCAAACACTGGGCAATGCTGCAGTGTGTGCTGCGCGGAGTCCCGCTCCGCCCCGCAGTGGTGGCATATCGGCGTCGCCTCGCGACCTATCCGGCACAGGTAGTCACCGAAGCAGCCGTGCCCGGTGAGTACCTGCGTGGTCCGGTAGGTGACCCTTCCGAAGCCGCGGTCCCGCCATTCGTTGATAACCGGCAGGACCGCCCCGACCGCTCGCTGGCCGGCTGCGCCGCTCTGGATGAGCTCGCGGCGCCACCGGTCCAGGGCATTTTGCCGGGCCTGGTGCCTCCACTCCTGCTCGACCGTCGGCTCTGGCGGTGCCTCGCCCGTCTGGCGGTGGCCGCGCAAGCGCCAATACAACGTGGCGCCGGCCTCCGCCTCGTGCTTAAAAGGCACGACACCCGCCAGAGCCATCGCCGCCGCGTGGGAGACCGTGCGGTACCCCCTCACGACCCTGATGGCCATCGTCCTCTCTACCCGCCGCAGCACAGCTTGACTGCGACGGGACGCCATCAGGGCCTGGGCCCATATCGGCGACCCATAAAGGGCCATACTCCGCACGATCCCCGTGTAGAGGCGGCGAATCTTCTCGCTAGGCCCCCCGATGTTGGGCAGTATCTGCCCGAGGGCGTTTGTTGCCCTTTCCAATCGGGGGGCCAGACGGTCGAAATGATCCTCGAAGCACCAGTGGCTGTCCAGGTGGAGGCCCAAGTACTTGAAGCCCTTGCCCACCTGGACTCTTGTGTCACCTACCCGGATCCAAGACTGGGGCGGTGGCGCGACCCCACGCCGAGGCGAGTAATGCCACATCGCCTCGGTTTTGTGGGGTGCTAACTGAAGCCCCAGCCTCCGGATGGTCGCTGCGACGGCAGCCACACCTATCTCCATAAGACGACTGGTCCTGCTCCAGTCCCGGTCGGTGGCAAAGATGTGGGTGTCGTCACAGTAACACCGCACACTTACCCCGTCCGGGACGGCGACCCACAGAGTCTTGTTGTACCCCAGGATCCACAGCGGCGGTCCCAAACGGGACCCCTGGGGTACACCCCTCTCGACGCCCCTCGTGTATATGCGTTCGTCCCGGCCCACATACATAATGTACCTATCCCATAGGTAGTGCCCTATGATCCTCGTCAGGTATGGGGGCGCTTCGTGATCGTTTAGCGCCCCCATTATCGTCCCGTGGGGCAGGGTGTTAAAGGCGTTCACTATGTCTAGTGAAACGCCCATCCCCAGCACTGCACTCAACCTAACCTAACCTAACCTAACCTAACCTAACCTAACCTTTTTTTTTTTTTTTTTTTTTATACGTGGAGGAAATCTTCCGAAGACACCTCCCGCCCCCCTGGGGAGGGGCAGGAGGTAGTGTGGGATTTCTACCCACTAAAACCTCCACGGTGACCTGCACTGGGCTGCAGGGAGGGCCCCGGGACCTCTTACGAACACTCCGCGACCCCCCCGCCCTTGGCGCGACTGCGCCCCATCTCGGGGGAGGGTCTAACCTTTGACCCTCCCCCATACGTGCCAACTCCGCCGACGTCGGGGGTCACACCCGACGCCGGCTACTCCTCGGGCCGCGTGCAATGACGACCGGGGCCCCAGCCCCGGCCGCCTGCGGCCCGGCGGCCCCGCACCATGCTTGCGGGGCCGCCATATCCTTTGATGGGGAGAGGGCAAATCCCTCTCCCCGTCTCCTCCTCTTCTGGGGAAGGCTGGCGCCTCCCCCTAGTCCTCTTTGGGGGAGCCGATGCTCCCCCATCCTCTTCTATCGGTGGGGGCGGTGGGCCTGGTATGTAATAGCTTCACGGCCCACCGCCCCGTCCGCCTTATCTGCTGTTGGCGCCGTCGGGAGGCCTACCCCGACGGCGCGTCCTCCTGCGGGCGGGGTCAGCTCTCTCCCGACCCCGCTCCGCTTCCTCCTTAAGGGCGATGACCTCCTCACAGAATGAGGTCACCGCCCGCCACTGATCCTCGCCGGAAAGCATGGCTCTCACTACCGCCTCCGGCGAGAGATCAGGGCCCACCTCGCACTCCAGGGCGTGACGGGCCCGCGCAAACACTGGGCAATGCTGCAGTGTGTGCTGCGCGGAGTCCCGCTCCGCCCCGCAGTGGTGGCATATCGGCGTCGCCTCGCGACCTATCCGGCACAGGTAGTCACCGAAGCAGCCGTGCCCGGTGAGTACCTGCGTGGTCCGGTAGGTGACCCTTCCGAAGCCGCGGTCCCGCCATTCGTTGATAACCGGCAGGACCGCCCCGACCGCTCGCTGGCCGGCTGCGCCGCTCTGGATGAGCTCGCGGCGCCACCGGTCCAGGGCATTTTGCCGGGCCTGGTGCCTCCACTCCTGCTCGACCGTCGGCTCTGGCGGTGCCTCGCCCGTCTGGCGGTGGCCGCGCAAGCGCCAATACAACGTGGCGCCGGCCTCCGCCTCGTGCTTAAAAGGCACGACACCCGCCAGAGCCATCGCCGCCGCGTGGGAGACCGTGCGGTACCCCCTCACGACCCTGATGGCCATCGTCCTCTCTACCCGCCGCAGCACAGCTTGACTGCGACGGGACGCCATCAGGGCCTGGGCCCATATCGGCGACCCATAAAGGGCCATACTCCGCACGATCCCCGTGTAGAGGCGGCGAATCTTCTCGCTAGGCCCCCCGATGTTGGGCAGTATCTGCCCGAGGGCGTTTGTTGCCCTTTCCAATCGGGGGGCCAGACGGTCGAAATGATCCTCGAAGCACCAGTGGCTGTCCAGGTGGAGGCCCAAGTACTTGAAGCCCTTGCCCACCTGGACTCTTGTGTCACCTACCCGGATCCAAGACTGGGGCGGTGGCGCGACCCCACGCCGAGGCGAGTAATGCCACATCGCCTCGGTTTTGTGGGGTGCTAACTGAAGCCCCAGCCTCCGGATGGTCGCTGCGACGGCAGCCACACCTATCTCCATAAGACGACTGGTCCTGCTCCAGTCCCGGTCGGTGGCAAAGATGTGGGTGTCGTCACAGTAACACCGCACACTTACCCCGTCCGGGACGGCGACCCACAGAGTCTTGTTGTACCCCAGGATCCACAGCGGCGGTCCCAAACGGGACCCCTGGGGTACACCCCTCTCGACGCCCCTCGTGTATATGCGTTCGTCCCGGCCCACATACATAATGTACCTATCCCATAGGTAGTGCCCTATGATCCTCGTCAGGTATGGGGGCGCTTCGTGATCGTTTAGCGCCCCCATTATCGTCCCGTGGGGCAGGGTGTTAAAGGCGTTCACTATGTCTAGTGAAACGCCCATCCCCACCCCGCCCCTGGACGTGGCCGAGTCGCAACAGGAGCGCAGCGAGTGAATTGCATCGATGGTGCTGCGCCCCTGTCTAAAGCCAAACTGCGACTCGGCCAGATCAGGGCCCACCAGGGATAGGTGCCGGGCGAGGCGGTCAGCTATCACCGCTTCGAACAGCTTCCCGACCTCGTCCAGCAAAACAATGGGCCGGTACGCAGAGGGGCTCTCTGCGGGCCGTCCTTCCTTCTTCAGCAGGACCAGTCGTCCCACCTTCCACTCCCTAGGGAATGTCCCCTCCTTCAGACAGGCGCTGAAGAGGCGCCTCAATCGCGGTCCAAGGACGCGCAGGGCCAATACCCAGGCTCGGCCGGGGATGCCGTCTGGGCCCGGAGCGGTGTTCCGGGCCGCCATACGTTTGATTGCCCCGGCCAGCTCCTCCTCCGTGACCCCCATTTCGTCGGTCCATTCGACTTGGACCGGCGCGGGGCAGGGGTGGTCGCCCTCGTCACGAGGGAATAACGTGTCCACCACCTGCCCCAGGAACTGGGGATCGAGGCTCTCCGTCACGGGCGGCGCCCTGGGCCTTAGTTTACTCATGGCCCATCTGTAAGGGCGCCCCCACGGATCCTTCTCCAGAGAGCCGAGGAGCTCTTGCCACGCCCGGGATTTGGCCTCTCTGATGGCCTGCTGCAGGGTTACCACTAGCACCCTGTAGCACCCGTACAGCGTTTCCTCCCTCGCTGGGTCGCGGTTCCTTCTCCGACGGGCTCTTTGCCACTGGCGTCGGGCGACGTTACAGTTACGCCAGATGTCGGCGATTTCGCCCGACCACCAATAGGCGGCCCGTCTGGGGAGGCATTTGGCCCGGGGCATAGCAACATCGCATATTGCTTTCATCGTGCCCCGGAACCACTCCACTTCCTCCCCGATATCCGCGACCGGCCCGGCCGGTTGCTCCGGCCAGGTCACAGCGAGGGCTGCGGCCATCAGCGCGTCCCTATCCAGCCTCTTCAGCGCCCATCTCAGCGGCGGCGGGCCACTCGCCGGGCGGCGGTTGGTGGTGGAGTGAAATTCGAGGCGGATGTATCTGTGGTCGCTGAGCGACTCCGCCTCCTCCACCACCCTCCAACTCTGCACCATACGCACCGCCGAGGGAGTCGCGAAAGAGAGATCGACTATCGACTCCCCCTGTGCACGTACGCAGGTGCTAACAGAGCCCCGGTTCAGCAACCGGAGCTCATTTTCCGCCGCCCAGTCGAGCACCGCCTCACCCCTCGCGTCTGTCCTCGGGGACCCCCACGATTTTGCGTGGGAGTTAAAATCCCCGAGAACGAGTGCCGGCCGGGGGTAGCAACGGGAGATCACATCTCCCACCCGGCCTAGGCACTCTTCGAATGACGCGAGGGATAGGCTGGGCGGACAATACATGCCCACCACCGCTATCTCTCCCCACTGCACCGCTACGTAGCCCCGCCCCCGTTCCATTAGTGTTGGGGGCGGGGAAAACGCGGTGCCAAAACCTAACCTAACCTAACCTAACCTAACCCTTTTTTTTTGTGGCGGGGAGGGGGAAAATGCTTTATGCACACCGGGCGGGGAGTGCAAGCCCGGTAGTGTGGGACTCCGTCACGTTTACCCACTAAAAACCCCCTCCTCGTACTTACCATTTTTTTTTCAAGTGGCCGGGATAGACTGGTAAGGCCTTTTTAGGCAAAACTTCGGTCTAACCTTTTTTAGCCACCCTTAATCTATCATTTGGTACATTTCTGTGTTTTATTTAGGGGTTTTACCTCAATATCACGGTGAGTCAATGCGTTCAAAATCTAAGATCTAGATATAGTCATATTTGTAAAATTTCCAGTATATCTATTCGTATTAAGTATATAAGTAAGATATAAGTAAAATAGAAGTTAGATACGCGATTATATGTTTAACAGAATAAAACTTAGTCCTTTGTATAAAATGTTCTTATGATTTGCAGATAGCTAAAATAAATAAATAAATAAATAGTTAAATAAATAAATAATAAATAAATACTTAAGTAGTAAAATAAATAGATGAGTAAGTAATTTATTCCAGTTACAAACGGTAACCATTTTTAACTAACTGGGCTTCACTTTAAGTAGATTTGCGTTAAACGATCGCCATAAACACAACGCCTAAATGATGGTAATATATATTTATGTAACCAAGCAACCAGTAAGTGCTTTTTATTGTTCTTTCGTTCGTTCATTCGCCTTTATTGACTTTTTTGACCTATTTTTACCTTTTAGGCTCATATTTGCAATTTTGAGTATGCTGTACTACTATGCGGTTTTTCCACCTGTACAAGTAGGTATTTTCTTCTTTTATTATTTGGATTACTACTCGGAAAACCTTTCGGGCCCAACAATTCGGTTCAATTTATATTTGCTAGTTTGTTTCCTATTTTTAATTTAATTTAATTCTATTTCGTCACTTATAGTTGTATGATTTCTACCTCGCCCGTTGGTTCTGCCCGTGCGTTTCTTTTAATTTCACGCCTAATTTTCTCTCTATATGTTTTTTCCCATTTTTCTTTTTCACTGATGCAATTTATGCAAAATTCTCTAACGTAGTAATTGGTACTTTTCTTTTTTAATAGGTTTGCCATGTTTTCTGTTGCCTAGATCTCGGGCTGGATGTGACCTATGAGGCTTTCTCTCTCCGCACTCCACCTTGGGCACTGGAAAAGAGTATGCATCACATCGTCATTTGGATCGTCACAAAACCAGCAATTTGCCGTATTTTCTTTTCCGATTTTATGAAGGTATGAGCCAAAACATCCATGACCAGTCAGTGCCTGAACCGTGTGATAATCCAAAGGTGGTGGTCCATCCTGGTACCATTCTTTTAGGTTTGGAATAACCGTATAGGTCCATCTTCCCTTAGTCTGGCTTGACCATTCTTCCTGCCATTTTTGCATCGATTTCTTTTGCTCATTTTCCTTCATTTCCTTTTTTTCTTCCATAGTTGGCGTCTCCTCATTTGTGGTTGTATTCGTTTCCTCTTTTAATTTTCTGATTTTATTATATACATTTTCAACTTCCTTGGCTGTGTAATCCCACGGGAGCTTTCCTGTTAAGATACACAGCACCTCCGTCGATACGGTTCTGTACGCTCTGCAGATTCTGCTAAGGGGTTGCCTTTGTGCGTCTCTTAGCATTTTAACATTTATTTTGTACTTCAGAGCTCGAGCCCATATCGGAGCCCCGTACATTACGACCGAGTTTACCACATTATAATATAGTAATCTAGCTTTGTATCCAGCCCCATTTATGTTTGGCATTAGAAAACTCAGATGTAGCGCGTATTTACTCGCTTTATCGGTGGCTGCTTTTATTTGTTCTTTAAATATTTGGTTACTCTCAAAAATAACTCCTAAGTATTTAGCTTTTTTGCGCGCCGGGATCTGGTTTTCGTCGATATAGACTTGAATTCCTTGTGGATGTTTTCTGCCAGTCAGCAAAAGTGACTCGGACTTGTGTGGTGCCAATTCCAAACCTTCACTCTTGTACCATTTTACCATATCCTTGATGGTTTCGTTCGCTATAAATTTCATCCTGTCAAGGTCATTATCGATCACGATTATGCCTATATCATCCGCAAAAGCCACCAGGTATACGTCTCTTCTAAGTTTAATCCTCAGCAGCCCATCGTATACCAGGTTCCACATAAAAGGGCCTATTATGGATCCTTGTGGAACTCCTCCAAAAACTTGAATTTTCTCTTTCCCATCGCCGTCTCCTATAACTAGCCAGCGATCACTTAGGTAGGATCTTATAAGTTTAATCAGATCCTGCGGAAATTTCCTCTTTTTCATCTCATTAATTACGCTGTTCCACCGTAGTGAGTTAAATGCGTTTTTCACGTCCAGCAGAATCAACAGGCAGTGTCTACCTTCTTTTTTGGCTTGGTCCCATAATTTAACTACCCTATCCATGGCATGAATTGTACTTAGTCCTTTCCTGAACCCGAATTGCTGTGGTGAAAGATTTTCTTTTCTAATTGCTTTTAATAGTCTAATCTTTATAATTTGCTCGAAAATTTTTGTTATGTTTGACGCGATGCATAGCGGTCTAAAATCCGATGGAATAAGCTCGGTGATTTTATCTTTTGTTTTATTTGCAGGTTTTCCTTTAGGGAGGAGAACTAACCTGGTCGTCTTCCATTCGACAGGCCAGTAGCCCAACCTCAAGCACGCATTTAACAGGTCCCTCCAGAAGGTAATCGCACCCAACCCTATTTTTTTGGCAACTGCTGCCGGGATCCCGTCTGGCCCCGGAGCTTTGTTTGTAGCTATTTTTTTACACGCGGCGACTACTTCTTCTTCCGTAATGTCGTCTTCGTTTTCGTTTCCGCTTTCAACATCTACCACCCCATCATTATTTTGTGTACTTACCCGTGTTTCAATTTCAGGTGTCACCCCGGGTTTCGTTTCCTGATTTATGGGTTTTAGGATAAACAACCCTTCAATAACCCTGTTAATCTGGCAGTTGTCCAGTTTAATCGGTGGAACACTGGGCTTAATTTGTTTAATTATCATTTTGTAAGGCTTCCCCCCACATATCATTGTCGATGGTCTTAATAAGTTTTTCTACGGTTTCTTTTCTTGAGTTTCTAATTTTCTTATTTAGTTCCTTCTTGGCTAATTTGAATTCTCTTTCCGCTAATTCTGATAGTTCTTTTTCTTTTTTTCTCCTTAACCTAGTAACCTTCCTGCGAAGTTTGTTAGTAGCTTTCCTTTGTTCAGCTATTTCCGGCGTCCACCAGTGCACCGGACATCTGCCAGGTCTAAGAGGATTTCTTTTAGTACAGTTGCTACCTATTTTTTGCATATCCTCGAGTACTTTTTTAATATCGTTTACCGTCTGATTTATACTGTACCTATTATTTTCTCTGTCCCCGTATTTCTCGAGGAACTTGTTTACATACTTATTTGAATCTATAGTACTTCTGTTCATTCTTTTATTACCCCTATTTTTCGTTTTCTTGTTCTTATTTCTAATACTTTTTGTTTTATCTATTTCAGGATTTTCTAGGTTAACCTCGTGCCACAAATAGAGATGGTCGGAACCAGTGAACTCATCAAGGACTTCACTGGTTGTAACCTTGTAACACAGGTTAGTACTTGTTATCAATAGATCGATTTTAGAACCGTTTCCCTTTATACATGTGTTCCCGCCCACTGTGTAGATGGGCGACAGACTCTCGCTAAGTACATACTCTAATAATATTTTGCCTCTGGCGTTCCAGGTGTTACCACCCCAAACAGGAGACTTGCTATTGAAGTCGCCAGCCAGAAGGATACCGCTCCATTTATTGGATTTGATAACCTCGGATATTTCGTCTAGTCTCTCATCTACTGTTACAACATCTATGTTTGGCGAAATATACTCGCTAATTATCAGGAAATTATTGTAATTTATAGCCACCATGCCTACCCCTTGTCTAACTATGTTTATATTTTTCCCTTTCTGCACACCTTGATTGGTCACCCATATTGCAGCATCTCCCTTGCAGTCGTTAAACCAGTAGTTTTTATTTCTATTCTGCTCAGTTATTAATACTAAGTCTGGGTTTAATGTATTTACAGTTTTATCTAGTAAATCCTGAGCCAGTTTACATTTATTAAGGTTAATTTGAAGTAGTTTAAGACTGAATTTTGTTTATCTTAGGTGCCCCGCTTATTGCTTCCTTATATTGTTTACATCTGAGGGATCCTGCAATATGGTTTAGTTCAGCCCCTGTGATTCCCTTTTCTACGCAGAGTACACACCTTGCTCTTTCGGCTTTACAATCAGCCATTTTATGCGAATTTTCACCGCATCTTCTACATATGTCCGCGTTACCCTCGATCGTAGCACACCTCGTTGCTACGTGGCCAAACTTATGGCATTTAAAACATCTAGTTATACTGGGCAATTGTCTTACTCTACAATATACCCAGCCAATCTTAATTTTGTTTTCCCTAAGCAGGGATCCCAGTTCTCCGGGGCCTTCTATGATAGCCACTTGAGTGCCCATAAAGGAGCTCCTAATATTCTTACATTTGATATTTTTTCTATTTACTCCAGTGGTTTCCGATACGCTTTCGAGGATCTCATCTTTTACAGCACCTGGATCAATATCCAGGATTTCGAGAGTGATCTTTGGTACGAGTCTTCTTACCGTTGTCTCATCCCCCATAGCTTCTTTGACCTTCTTATGAAAATCTGTGCTATCGGTCTCTTTCTCGAATTCAATTAGGATGTCTCCTGTTCTGGTGTGTCTGATTCTTTTCACACCCTCTACATTTCTTCCCATTTTTTCCTTAAGCCTTCTCGTTGCTTCTGCGTATGTTTGCTCTTTGTTTACGCTGATTGTAATGGCCTCATTTCTCTTAATTACTGGCGCATTCCTTTTTCTGTAGTTATCTGTATTTGTTATTTTAGCGTTTTTATCTGTACTTGGTGTCTCAATCTTTTCATTTGGTTTTCTTCTTCTCTTTGGACCTACCATTTCCCATTCCGACTCCGAGGAGGCTTCTTCATTTTTTCTTCCTATAATTTGGATACTCCTAATCATCGGTTTCGCTCTGATCTCTTTATTAGTAGTGCGCGTCTTTTTTGATAGCGCCTCCATTTCTGGTGGTGTCACGTTTTTCCTCTTATTTCGCATCTCCGTATATTCGTTACGTGCCTCTATGGTGTTCTGTCTGTTTTCCAATTTGTTAAGACTCTTTATTATTTGTGCAGTTTTATTTTCTTCTACCTTTTTGAGTTCTTCTTGTTGTATTCTTTCTTCCTTGTACGTATTGATCGCCTCCGTAATCAATCCTCGGGTTTTTATTAAGTTTTCTCCCATTTCCGAGCTTATTTGTGTAACCATTGCACTCCCCTCGGCAATTTTCTTCAAATAATTATTTACAAGGTCATTTGAACTCTTGACCATGCTAAGTATTTGGTCAATCGCCAAAAGGGCAGTGTTAAGGGGGTAGACACGGCACGTGACCTCTCCGATTTGGGACGTCAGTATTACAGCAGATTTTTCTGCACCGAAATGGTAATACCCATAGATGTAGGGCAGGCCGATGAAAACGAGAGGGCGCTTTTGGCTAATTCTATATTCTATTCTGAATGTAAAAGAAATAGTCAGCTGTCGCATTATACTTGACAAAATGTAAACGCAAAGTTTGGTTGATAGTGCAAATTTATTATACTTTTAATTAATGAGAATATGCTTATGCTACAAAATGTTACGTTGGAGTGAGGAATAAGTCAGAAGGAAAAATAAAAGATGGGAAATCCCAGAAAAATAAAGTTCCTTACGTTACACCTTTTTCCATAATAAAATACTAAACGGTTAGGGTTAGGGTTAGATTAGTAAATAAAAGGATTAAAACACTGCCCAGTAAATTACAAGCCTTTTTTATTAATAAAATACTACAGTAGAACATGAACTGCGTACACTTATAAGATAATTGACAGTAATTATTGAAGAAACATTATGTATACAATTCGGTTGAGACAATACCGAATATCTTCAACTATCATGCTGTACACCCTGGTTTGGTCTGTAAAAATAAATAAGTTTAATAACAATTACTTTTTCAGTTTATACTGCTTTAATGTAAAAACTGGTACCTACACTTCCTGATGAATCCACTATTACTTTCCCATTTCTGACCGATATTTCTTGCAATGGTGTAAACAGTAAATTGTCATTGAACCTACAATAAAAAGTTACAATCAGTACTAATCAATCTGCATGCAATAAACATGTAAACGTATGTGATTTACTTATCTTTCTGCTTGCATTGCAAAGACCTGGTTGCTTTCCTCCCTTTGTAGAACAGGATTTTCACCATTGATACTGATCACTGAAAATAATTTAAATAAATTCATACATGAAATTCATTATGATTGCCAATTCATCCAACTATTTCTATATCAAAAGTATAAATGTCATACTTACGCTGTCATGCATTGCACTCTTCCTGTACAAAGTAAGGCAAAGTAGCTGCCAGTATACATTATTAGGAGAGTGTGAAGAGACCCACCACCACCCCCGTCATAGACGGTCCTCTTCACTCTCCAAATACTTTCATAGTTACATTCTTTTACATACTTACATTATTTTCTACTTCTACTATTGGACAGCTCTCCATATGAGCTGAATGCACTCGTCGGTGCATTAGTCACTTTGTATTGTATTTTCTTGTTTGACAGCTCTCCATATGAGCTGAATGCACACGTCGGTGCATTAGTGACTTCGGGTTGCTATTGCTTCTTTGACAGCTCTCCATATGAGCTGAATGCACTCGTCGGTGCATTAGTCACTTTGTATTGTATTTTCTTGTTTGACAGCTCTCCATATGAGCTGAATGCACACGTCGGTGCATTAGTGACTTCGGGTTGCTATTGCTTCTTTGACAGCTCTTCATATGAGCTGAATGCACTCGTCGGTGCATTAGTCACTTTGTATTGTATTTTCTTGTTTGACAGCTCTCCATATGAGCTGAATGCACACGTCGGTGCATTAGTGACTTCGGGTTGCTATTGCTTCTTTGACAGCTCTCCATATGAGCTGAATGCACTCGTCGGTGCATTAGTCACTTTGTATTGTATTTTCTTGTTTGACAGCTCTCCATATGAGCTGAATGCACACGTCGGTGCATTAGTGACTTCGGGTTGCTATTGCTTCTTTGACAGCTCTCCATATGAGCTGAATGCACTCGTCGGTGCATTAGTCACTTTGTATCGTATTTTCTTGTTTGACAGCTCTCCATATGAGCTGAATGCACACGTCGGTGCATTAGTGACTTCGGGTTGCTATTGCTTCTTTGACAGCTCTCCATATGAGCTGAATGCACTCGTCGGTGCATTAGTCACTTTGTATTGTATTTTCTTGTTTGACAGCTCTCCATATGAGCTGAATGCACACGTCGGTGCATTAGTGACTTCGGGTTGCTATTGCTTCTTTGACAGCTCTCCATATGAGCTGAATGCACTCGTCGGTGCATTAGTCACTTTGTATTGTATTTTCTTGTTTGACAGCTCTCCATATGAGCTGAATGCACACGTCGGTGCATTAGTGACTTCGGGTTGCTATTGCTTCTTTGACAGCTCTCCATATGAGCTGAATGCACTCGTCGGTGCATTAGTCACTTTGTATTGTATTTTCTTGTTTCACAGCTCTTCGTATGAGCTGAATGCACTCGTCGGTGCATTAGTGACTTTCGATTGTAATTGCTTGTTTCACAGCCATTTATCGTGTACTTGTACATGTTCCTCCTGTTTTTATGTACGGAGGTTCTCTAATCGGCTGGTGTCGATTGAATCTACTATCTATGATTTCTGGCAACATGCAGTCCTTATAAAACTTCTTCAGTTTTTCCTCCATCTCTGTTGCCCAGAATGTATCATTTCTTGGTACTTTGACAATTTTCATTCCTTTCGGCGTCCATAAACAGAACAGAGCACATTGTCTATTCGTTATGTGCAACTGTCCTTGCACTTGATAATAGTAATGATGAATTTTGTTCATTTCATCACCCCGGAAAATACGCCGTATTGCAGGAAGTTGCTCTATTGCTTCAGCAAGCGATAAATCCTTCGCCGATTCCGGACATTTTACTTCGACGATGATATCATCGTCTACAATGCCGTCAGGGGTTGCACCTAAGTAAGGCACAACGGCATCGATGAAGAGGCCACATGGTAGAATATGAATTCCTAATTCGTCTTCTAATTGCCTCAAGGCGTTTGCCTCGTTCTCTCTTCCGTATTCGAGGGAACGTAAATTCGGTATTTGCGGATACATTATACTCTTCAAAGTATTTGCCCGCGGTGTATCTTTTCGCAATCTGCATATCTTGCCGAAATTTGATGCGGTTAATAATTTTCTCCTGTAAGCTATCCACTTTTCACTTTTCGCTTGATCGCGAGTTTCCGCTTCAATCGTGTGTCGCATCGTCTGCCACTCATGGAGTATGGCCATGTGCCTTTCATACTCGGAAGAGTATACAGTCTCTTCCATATCTGGTTTTGCTGCACTGGGGCCGTAATCCTGGTCGTACGATTGATTTTGATTTCTGAAGGAGGATGCTTTCGCTTCTTTTTTATATTTAGATGCCATTTCTGCTGCACGCTTCCGACGTTCTTCCATCTTTCTTACGATGTTTGTCGGCTCTTTATTCATTGCCATACTCAATTTACTAAAGGTCTCTTTAGTGTTAAATTGGACGACAGCAGCGGAGACTCTACCCTGGTATGAGCCTCTTCGTCCAAAGTTTATCCTTTTCCCTCCGATGAATTTGGCAATTATATTGTTAAAGCTTTCTACAGCATTATTATTTAAAGCGTACAACAAACTTTCAGCTTGAGCGAAGAGTGGCTGCATCGCTTCTTCAATGCTTTGATATATACCACCTTGCTTCAATCGTGGAACATAATTCACTCTGTTCGGATCAGAATATTTGGTGCAGAAATATGCTAACTTCTGACACTCCTTGTGTTCACCGAAAACATGACTCGGTACATTTTTCATGGCCTCCTTCAAATTTTTTATTTGCTCGACTAGTCTAATTTTTTCTTTGAACCGGTATTCTGCAGCTTTCTTTATTCCAGTACGCAGCCGCAGAGCATTGTCCTTTACGACAGCTCTTAGCTCTTTGTAGCGGCCTTTTGCTACGATGTCGTTTATTTTCCTACTGAAATTCCGTAGCAGGTGATTGGTGCATTCTATTTTCCGTATATGCACCATATAATCTTTATATGGATCATTGTCCAATATTTTCTTGTACACGCTGCTATCGCCATCGGCAACTAATATAGAATATACTAGGCCGTGCATTTCTAGGCTGCATTTAAATCCTTCGACGATAGCAGCACTTTCCATACCGGTTGAACTTTGCTGACGACCCCAGTTCTTGAAACAGCGATGTTCGCGCGCTGCTTCTTTCTTTTTGGCTGCTGTTTGGCAAATCATACAAAATTTATTTTTAACGCTGATATACAGCACTTTTTTCGTATGATATCCCACGATGGCTCCTACGCCAGAAAGAGAATTGTAGTCTCCTCCGCGGTACGATCTTCTCATCCAGCTGCCATCTGCGACAACTGGAATCCACGGTATATTGTAGCCTGCAAGCACATCGCCTCTTGCAATAGCCAATTCTCTTTCCTCTTTTCCAGCTTCTTCCATTTCTTGTTGTGCGGCCACTTCGAAGCCGTCGATTATGTCATCCTGACATTTCTCGTACATCCTTTTTGTCATGCAAGACATGTTCACGCCGGAAAGTAATTCCTCCAGTTGATTATATCCGCCGCCCGTAACCATTGTTGCAGAAACAGCGGCGTGATTAATATCCATAGTGCTATCATTCTTTTGAAGACACGGAATGTGTCCTACGTAATTGCACATTCGGCACTGTACATTATACGTTTTTTCTAAGCCATATTGTTGACATCCAATTATTTCGAAATGTTCAATGCCACAGCCAATAGGTGAATGATTTGCAAGATTTTTTATTTGTTCAAATATGTATGCAAAATCAGCAAAATCTATTCCTTCCGAAATTGCTTCTTTTGGCTGTTGTGGTTCGGCTTTCTCCACCACCCAATTTATTTCTTCGTCTTCATCGGTGGTATTCAATTCGTGTTCTGTATAGAAATCTCCTTCTTCTACAATTTCTTCGATAGTTTCCATTTCTTCAACATTTTCTATATTTTCTATGTTTTCTTCATATAATCTGTCCGTAAGAGAATCATCCGCAGCAGATGTAGTTGGGATTGTTCTTTCGGAGGTACCTGCACTGGTACCTGCTTCCGCTGCGGTACCTTCACTTACCGTGAGGCATGCTGCCTTTTTTAACTGTTGCCTGCAAGGAAAGTGTTAGTAATAAATAGTGTTGCCTCGAAATAAGCAACTCGCTCCGGGTCGAACAGTTGTTTATTACGGAGCAGGTATGCTATACCGTTTGACTTTCTTCTCGAAACGGGACGATAGAGAACACGAGAAACGAGTGAGAGATCGGAGGTAGCGGCAAGCCATAAAGTGATCGACCGAGTAGCGATGTTATTTCTTGAAAAGAGATCGAATATAACATGTCCTCTCATTTTGGCACTAATTGTAAGCGCTTCCGAATGAACGTAGAATCTCACGAATGAAACACATCAGAATCGCTAATGCCAGAATGAGAAAGGATTACATGTGTTGTACATAATAATTATACCTAAATTCAGATTCTTGTTATAAATTTTTACGATTTGATTTTACAAGAATTGCTACTGTCGGAACTGTTTGGTTTGCCATTCGCTCTAAATCTGATCGCTCTGTCTTTTATAATTGCCGGTTGCTACACACGCTTCTCTCTCATTCTCACACTCATTCTCTCCCGCTCTTTCCTCATCCAGCCTATCATTCGCTCTGTTTGAAATACATGCGATCACTCATTCAGTGTTTCGCATTCGCGCACGTTATCCCTCTCTCTCTCTCTCTCTCTCTCTTTCTCTCGGGCTGAAGTCTCGGTCGAGAACGATACAGTAAAAGCAGGATATATACAACAGAAATTCGGACCCAAGCATTTCGTTTATAGAATCGAGTTGTCGACTGCGGGTTACGCGCGACGCCAGCCAAGCGTGAACGTAGAAAGGGACATACAGTAGAGGAGAGAGAGAGGTCCAAGAATTCAAAGCGAGGAGCCGAAACGTATCGGTGTGACTAATACTAATTCAATTATAAAACTTTTTTATTTTTGACTTTTTTAAAATAAAATTTGTACTAGCGCATTGGTGAGATTTTTCTGATTAAAATGATACCGAACACGATATACTTTTATTTATTTATTTATTCAGAATATGCTGCGGAACTATTGACTGCAAATTAGATGCTTTATGATGTAGGAAAAGCCCGTGATTTCAAACCGGACAGTTTTTTCCTATTGAAAATTAAAGTAATCTACAAGCTAACAATAATAATAGAATGATAATAGAACGATGTGTGCGGACGCAGAATCGACACCTCGCTTGGATATGCGCAATGTTTTGATTCGATCTCACCAATGCGCTAGTACAAATTTTATTTTAAAAAAGTCCAAAATAAAAAAGTTTTATAATTGAATTACTATTAGTCACACCGATACGTTTCGGCTCCTCGCTTTGAATTTTTGGACCTCTCTCTCTCCCCTACTGTCTGTCCCTTACTACGTTCACGCTTGCCTGGAACCGCATGTAAACATAGAATCGACACCTCGGCTGCAATGTTTAGATCGCAAATCTCCCTTGCATTTATTGTGCTTTTACTGTACATAATAATAAGAAAAACATGCAGTAGAAAAGAAAAGCAGGCATAGTAAAAGAAGATACAGTAAAATCTCAATTACTGCATTTTGCTCAGGATTGAATGCGTTTTGTAATTTGTACGGAGCAACAAAATACAATGCGAACTGTAATACAGGACACGTTTCTTGAACGAGTTCAACTCGCCTTTGATGTGGCAGCCGCGAATCGAGGCAGCATACGGTGATAGAATCGGTGGAAGTCTATTTCTGGCCCGTTTTCTTTTCACACATACATATCTGTACAAACGTCTCCGCTACTCGCAAGCTGACGCTGCACAAGCAGGCATGCCTCTGCTGCGATTCGCGCCTGTGTGTTTACAAGCGCGCGTGCAGTTGACCGCGCGGAAAACATTTGTTTTCAACACTTCAAACACTTCACAATATTTTAGACCAGGGTTTCCCAAACTATGTTCCGCTGAACCTGAATAGGTGTTCTGCGACAATTAGGAAAATTTTATATTTAAAAATAATTACTAAATAAATAATGTGTTTTAACAACATTTTTTTTTAATTTTTATTAGTAGGAATGACCGAACCGAAAAAATAAGCTGTGTTCTGTTAAAATTTCCAGGTTTGCGAACTGTTCGATTGCAGAAAAAGTTTGAGAAACCCTGTTTTAGAGTATCTCTTCCGCGAGGGGCTGCAGGCTGGTATTTCATTTTATGGCAAGTTGTAAACTAATGAAGAAACGAAGGGGTCCGATAAACACGTGTTCGCCTTTCGCGAAGTAAACCCTGCTTGACCGCGCCGGTGACAGAAAGCAGACCCACTCAATTGTCAGAAATATTTTGTAAGCAGTTTTTAGAACTATTCACAATTGACTAGTCAGTTTTGTACACGTTTAGGAGGTCATGGGCAAGTTTTTGACAATATTATGATGACACTATAGTATTTTGTTATCGAAACAATATTTGTATGTTTACATAAAAAAATATGATACATTACAGAAAAAATATAATTACTTATCTTACGTCCGGATATATATTTCTGGTACTCAAGAATGCATGAAAGATTTGACGATCGATATTCCTACGAAACGAGATCGAACGTTCCACGAGGACGCCGACATTCTTTTTTTACCATTCAATGCGATCAAGATCTCGGTGACGTTTGTTTATTTTAGATGAACCGTTTGTACTAATTGGAAAATATTCAAATTGTAAATAGGATTGTAGGATATATACAGGTATATAATTCGTTATATTTAACAATTTCCACTTGTTGTAATAAAAGATTAAAAAGGGGACAGTATTTACACCTATTTAGTAAATTTTATCACATCGTCACTCGGTTCGAAATCTAATTTGTACGATGTAGGTATATTCAGCGAACAGTATTCTTCAATACTCGCGGTTACTTCGTCGCTGTCAATGGGTCATAAAAGAGAAGGATACAACGAGGGTCGTAGCAGCCGAGAAATAAAGCTAGGGCGTACGAATATCTGGAACTGCAGGGTACTTGAGATATAGAAACATTGCCAGGGCTGAACAAAGCTTGCTAGTGAGGCCTGGAGAATGTTTGGAAGACTAAAGTTTTCAATGAAAGACTTTTGCTAAAGGGACACATGGATGTCCCTTACATATTGCAGACAAAAATCCACAAAAGAAGAAGCAATGTGTTTCGTATTGAACAAGTAACAACGCTAAACATTGAATCGCAAAGTATCGATGACTGTTACTAATTTTAAACATTATCTTCATATAACAAAATTATATACAGTTACTCAAAGTGGAAATCGTCCACCTGCGACGGATTGTTATTACATTATATGTCTATCATTTTATTTGGTAGAGTCTACAGAGTTATTGCATGGAAAAAGGACCTGAATATGTGCTATTGTAAAAGGATTCAGCATACAAAAATGTATAACAATCAGTTATTAAAAGTTACCAAATCAAATAACTATTGCAATTTATCAAACATAGTTGTAGGTGGACGATTTTCACTGTGACTGATTGTACATATAACATAAAACAATATCGTGCTATTACTACATCACAAAATGTAACATTATACAAATGTATACCATAAAACGTAACTTACCTTTCTCGACGTTTCTTATTTCTGGACAAACGCCTTGTAAATACATTCAGCTTGTCCTTTCTTGTGGTACTCTTCAAATAGCGCTTATTTCGTTTATCTGTGCCCTTGTTTTGTTCTTCCATGGTAATGGTCACACACACTAATTGTCACTGCACTTTTGAATTACGCATAAATGAAATAATGAGATATATCAATACCTGCGCAGTTCGATTTCTTTCTGCGTCTGCAGCGTAGTGCAAGCGACAAAAAACTGATCAGCTAACGCTGTTCACAGATCAGAGATGCTGAGACGCAGAACGAAAGATAAACAGAACGGAACAGGATGGATGTATGCGTCCTGTTCCTTTCTTTCTCATTAGGAGTAGTGTATACTGCTACATTTTCATAGATACATTTCCATACTGATACATTGACATTTAGAGTATGTACTTTCGGGGATACTTTTTAATGTAAAAATGTGCAGAGGAAAGAATTTTTTATTATCCTGTGCGTATACTTTTGACGTATCAACCAGTTTATTAGGGAAGAATTCATATTTCGTTCTACAGTTATCCTTTTCCACTTGCTAACGGCGAAGGAACACCCCGCAAGTATGCGCGGGTACGCCACACGTTTTCAAACCTTTGCGCATTCGAATTTTCACGCGGGCCGCTGACGTATCCCTCTGTCCTTGGTGCAAGTGAAATACAAAATATGGAGTGAGTGAGAAAGGCAATTTGGGCCCTGTCCACCCTTGAGGACAGCAAGGGCTGGATCGTCAGAAAAACAGTGACCGTCAGAAAGTCAACATCGTAAGTATATTCACGCTTACTACCCCAGTTTTTTTCGCTATGTACCGGTAATATGAAAGTGGTCGAATTCAAAATTTTCTGTTTATTAAATTTCATTTATTTTTTTCATACTTGTTACTGCATTTTGTAGTGGGTTGTATTTTTTGTTAAAAGTGATGTTATCTTTTATCGTATCATGAGTTGGGGCAGGGATAGATATTGTTGATTTAGCGAATTTATTACTTATTATATGAACCTGATACACAAGAAATGTAAAGTTCGAGTTTTTTTTTTTGAACTGACGCCACTTTCATAATAACTGACACACTTCTACATTTTACTTTGAACCCAAAAGTGTATTTAGACATATTCCGGATAAAGTTTCATTACCGTCATAGTATTGTTGTATTTTTTTGTGCAAAATGTATTATCAAGTGTGATTATTTCAGTGTACGTGTATTTCTTACGCTCAAAGATTCGTGTATTTATTTTCACGTGGAATAAGAAAGTTATGTTATAATTTACCCGCGATATGTCTATAAAAGGCGTATACATTGAGGTATAATATACGTTTTCTGTAGTTAAAACTGAAGACAAGTGATGAAAATTAAACAATTTCTGAACCTCAAAAGTACAAATTCCAGCATTTAGAAATGTACAGATTCCGTATCTGTGCTAAATTTCGACTAAAAGAAGCCTATATTATACCACAATGTACAAACTTCATAAACGTGTACTTTTTTACTTCCCTTTCAAATTACATCCAATATTTTCACTGTTTCTTCATTGTCACTCGTTTTTAGATGAGTACCAAAGGAAGTAACAACCGGAGTCCATCACGGGACCGACGGGAGCGGAGCCGGTCCCAAAAATCAGGAGGAAGGCGGACTCCATCGCGGGACCGGAGTCGCTCCCCAAAATTATTGTCGGGACGGCGGAGTCCGTCACGGGACCCGTCAAGGTCCTCCCGACGGGACCCGTCAAGGTCCTCCCGACGGGACCGGAACCAGTCCCGTGCCACGTCGGCAAGAAGAACGCCTCCCCGTGACCGGAGCCGGTCAACATTTAGTTCACGCTCCTGGAACTGCGAAAATTGCTCCTTTTGGAAGGAGCTCGTTGCTGCATACAAACAACAGGTACGTACATACGTAGGCGGTCTCACGCAAAACGATGATACTGGATGTACGCATTTGTTGTATTGTTATGAAAGTGTGAAAACGTCTAGGCATTATAGCAATATAATAAAGTACTTGGCAAGATCTGTAGACTTTTTCCAGTTTAGCAAGTTAAAATACCGAGATCAGTTTTGGTTATAATCATAAATATACGACTATTACATTTCTGGTGTTCATATAAATTTGACTTCTTCCGACTGAAACAGGGCTTGAGACATGTTGATATGTAATATACTTGCAGAATTATGATCGTAATGTTTTAATTCTGTACATTTTAAAGAATTTTGCCATGTACTTTATCATACTGCGATAATGACTGAACAGTTTAATTGCACGTGAGTTCGAAAAATTTGACTATGTATCAGTTACGATCGATTAGTATAGGTCAGTACTTGCATGAGTATACTGTTTCAATGAAAGTTATGAATTGTAATGAACGTAAGATTTATATTTATTTTTCGTATTACAGATGAAGGAATTAAAAAAAAAGAGCAGGGAGAAATTGTATGGAGGTAAATCAAGGGCGGGAAGAGGAGGAAGAGGACGAGGAGGAAGAGGTGGAAGAGGAGGAAGGGACGGCAGCGCCAAACAATTATTAATTTTTAAATAATGTATTTATTTTTTTGTTAATAGTACATAAATAAAATGAAATATTCTTGATACCAATATTCTGCTCTCAATAAATGTTTTTCATCATTCGTCAGCCCACCCTTCTTTTCATTGCAAACTTTTCAGTTTTAATAAACATACATGACAGACGCATAAATATACTACCTGTAGAATGAAAAAGAATAATAATAAGAGGAATAATTTGAAATATTAGGTGTAACTTCCACACTTTGAAAAAATGATATCAGTAAATCAATAATACCAGTATTAGTAAAAAAGTTGTAATCTCTCTTTTTTTATTTTAAATAACATTGCCAAATAATGACAATACAAATTCCACAGTGATTTGAAGCAACCGATGAGGTTCAAAATAAGCCGTTCCTAACATACATATAACCTAACCTACAATCTTACGAAAATGGATACATTGCCTGCATCACGTTTTTACTGTGACATATGTATCAAGCAAACGGTTCGGTTTTCCTATGATTCCACGGTGGCAGTCCTCCTGAGTAGGCGCCATCTCCTAACCACTAGCTGAACTAAATTTGTCACGTGACTTGCTCTGTAGTATCCAGATAATGGCGGAACTCGTCTTTGGGAATGCTTTTACGGGAATCGGTTATTCGTCCTTATACGAGAAGATCTTGAGCTGAATAAGGGCTCATTCGAAAGAGGAAGGTTCAATGCAGGGCGGTCAACTCACCGTTTGAGTCACAAAACTCTTTTAGTGGCCTAAAAATGCTTCCAATTTGCAACTGCATTTTGTCGATTTTTTCTTCTACTTTCGACACTGATATTATTAAATATACACATAATCTCGTTAAACCATGAGTTGACCGCCCTGCAATGGACCTTCCTCTTTCGAATGAGCCCTTACCCAGCCCTATGTGTTCTCATATAAGGACAAATAGCCGATTCCCGTAAACCCATTAATAGGCCCGTTTTTGCCGGTAATGTCACCTCGCTGCATTACCCGTGTCTACCCTCTTAAGGCCTCCTGTAATATTTTTTTCTACCTTTGCAGTTTCCTGCTCTTTTTGGGACTTTTTGTTTGTAGGTGTGTTAATTTCTATCTTTCTCTCATTTTTATTTATGAACACATTGTCGTCCTCGTCCCCGGTCAAGTCCACGTCAGCGATAATCTCCCCGCTGTTCCTCGCCGGACTTCTGGACAGTGTCCTAGTTGGTCGGAAGGCAGATTTTACCTCGTAGACTTTGCTCACTTTTTTTGGTTTAATCTCGCCTTGTGGCTTGATAAAATCTGCTTCCTTTAGCTCGCCTCCAATTTTTATTTTATAGACATCTTCTTGTGTTTTTATATCTTTTAATCTACTCGTATCCTCATTCATAGCCGAAGTCGTCGTCGTAAGTTCCTGTCCTAGTTTTTTTTGTGTTTTTTGTGTTTTGTTGTTTGTTTTGATAAAACTTTCCATTCGAGTCCCACGAGAGTGGTCGGAATTTACGTCCATTCAGGCAGAGCCGCCTTACCTGAACAAGCCTGAATACTCGGGGGGGACGGCAGGTACCCCCGAGGGACCGTTTGTGACTACACAATTTACGTCCCTGTAGCCACGAGCCCATCGGCACGGTGCCTCACACCTTAAGCTGGGACAAGACTGTAGGATTAGAACGGGTTTTGTGTAAGGATAAGGAAATACAGGAGGGCGGGATAGGACGTGTGGAAAAATTTTAAGAGTCCAAGTCGCTTTTGCGGGCTTTGATGGTGCAATCTTTAGCTTCTAATTTCGCGCTTGTTTTTGCTTATATGGTGTTCGACATTTCCATCTCTAGTTTGTTTTCACTTTACATGCTTATACCCATCAGTATCTATCGCAGCTCCATTCACTTCGGGCGATTCAACATGGCGACAGTAGTACCCTACTAGCCGCGCGCGTGGTGCCTTTACTATCGTATAACTCTTCGTGTCTGTTTTTTCCATGTATGAGTGTCATTTTGTGTAATTTTTATTCCATTTTCATATTTTGTTTGTATTACTATGCAAAATTTTTGCAGTTAAACGTTTTCTTAACAGTGTTTAACGCATACGTCGTATGTGCGTATGATTTCATTCATTATGCATTCCCCGTAGTGGCGCAGTATTCAACCTTGTTTGTGCCAAGTACTTCCGTGCGTGCATAATTCAGTTTTATTTGTACTCCTGCAATTTGCCTTTAAAATCAGTTTTTCTGACTGGATTTTTAATGGTTTGGATATCCTTCCTGTGAATTGTTTCAGTGACATGTGGTTTTATGTGCTTTGGTTTTATGTGTATTTTATCGTTTTCAATTATTTTATATTGCCAGAGATTTTACTTTTATATATTGACAGGTTTTGTAACCTATTTCAGGCACAAAAACCTTGTACACTTAGATTTAGACGTTTTTGGCTTTCCTAGTTGCCAGATTTAGCCAGGATATCCTTTATAGTTTGCATTATCCGTCTATGTCTAGTGTAGAAGCCCTATTTTTAGTGTTTATTTGTTTCTATTTTGATTTTAATGTATTTTAAAGACCGGCTGTATTGTTTTCCTTTGCCCTGTATACTTTATTTTTGCATAGGGTACTGCTAAAACTATTTGTATTTGCTGTAGTTTCGCTTATGGTATTATATAATTAGCGTTCATGCATTTTATTTCTGCTTTTACATCCAAAGAGAGTTGTACTTTTAAGTTGAACCATGATTCCTGTGTAGGCGTTTCAGTTTGCTTTTACCTGTATAGTATTGTTTAGTGGTGAATTATTTCATCGGTTTTTAAACCGTGGCCATTTCCTTGTTCCGCATTTATCCCATCTATGTATTAGTAGTCCAAAAGTTTGTAGATTCCCCAATAATTTCGTCGGTGGTACGTCGTAGCAGTATTTCATCTATTTTCTATTTTGTTTTTAATTGATTTTTAATTACCCATAGGTTTTTCCTTATAGTCGCCTTAGCGATAGTATTTATAGATGAAGTTTGTGTATTTTGTCAGGTTTAATTCTTTTGTATATCCGGGAAAGTTTTCCTTTTGTACATTGACAGATTTTGTAACCTATTTCATGTACAAGGCTTCATTTTCTTAGTTCTGAATATTTTAGGCTTACCTAGTTATCGGATTTAGCCACAAATCTTTTGTAGTTTGTAATTATCTATTTGTATTAGTCTACGTGCCCTATTTTCGCCTTATTATTTGATTTTAATGCATTTTTAGGAAACCAGCTGTATTACTTGTCTTTGCCCTATAGAATTTTATTAATATAGTATAAAATACTGCTCAAAACTAGTTTTGTTTATTTTAATTTAACTTATAATATTATATAACTATCGTTTATACGTTTTTTGTCTTTGCTTTTACTTTTATAGTGGTTTGAAAATTTTTAGAGTTGTACAGCGTTCCTATGTAAGTGTTGTATTTAGCTATTTTTCTATAATGTATTGTTTATTAGTAGATTGTTTCGTTTATTTTTAGGCCATGGCCGTTTTCTTATTTCATTTTTATCCCAACTATGAGTTACTAAACCAGCAAATTGTAGTTTCTCCAGAATTTGCCATGCGGCAGCACATCGTAGGAGTATTTCATATAAATTATATTGCTATTTTTATAATTTTTGATTTCCATTGTGTTTTTTTCTTCTAGTCGTGTTTGCAATTTTGCTTATAGGTGGAGTTTGTGTATTTTATCATTTTCAATTTCTTTATATAGCCAAAAATTTTATCTTTTGTACTTTGACAGGTTTTGTAACCTATTTCAAGTGCAAGGCTTTATTTTCTCACTATTTAAACATTTTTTAAGCTTTCCTAATTACTAGATTTGACTGAAAGAACTTGTATAATTTGTATTATCCAGTTTTATTTAGTGCAGATGCCCTATTTTTCTGTTTTTATTTGATTTTAGTGTATCTTTGTATCCAGATATACTGTTTACATTGTCACAGCAAGAATTTATTAAATTATTGTAAAATAGTACTCCCGCTGTTTAGATTTATTTTAAATATATCTAATATACTCCTATAATTTATGTTTTAGCATTTTGTTCTTTCACTTTTATCCTGAGTACACTGTAATTCTTAAAAATCATTTACTCGTCCCTTGTTTGTGCCGTTACCTACTTTAGTAAGATTTTAACTTAGAATTTGTTAAATTTTAGAGTTTTCCACTGCGGAAAGACACTCAGAGCTTTGTTTTATTATGTATTATTGGTATTTAGTAGAAAACTTACCTGTTTTTACCTGTTTTCCACTTTTTAGTAGTTTTTCAAAAATTTGCTTCTATATGGTGAGGTTACTACTGTTTACACTTTCCGAAAATCAGAAATTTAAGTATAAATCCGTACAATTTTTATATAAATCATTACTTTATTTAATTTTTTCTCCCTGCGCGCACTTTTCCACTATAAATATTTTGAATTTGGCCCGAAATAAATTTTACTTGGTATTATTCCACGGAGCGATGCCGGAGCACGTCCGTGCTCCTTCACGACCGCGACCGGACTCAACCTAACCCTAACCTAACCTAACCCTAACCTTTTTTTTTTTTTTATTTTAATTTAACGAGGTGGGAAAAATGCATTTATGCAGACCGGGCTACGATGTTAATTGCCCGGTACTGTGGGACTCCCAATATTTGGTCTACCCACTAAAAAACCCACCTCGATTTCCCTTGCATGCTGCCTGCCTATACCCCACCATCCCCGGAAAGGCCGCGATCTATTGATCCAAGGCATTACTTCGAGGGGGGGTGGCATCCGGCTTCAAAATCCTTGGACGTATATCCTACTGGCACTTTCTGTCATTCACTTTCTTTGTGTATAAAATAAAGTCGGGACAGCAGTCCCTTTGTCAAAAAAATTAAACTACTACATAATGTATGTCTCATTAGTTAAAACTCCACAAAAGTGGTTTCGCCAAGCAAAGGTTTCCTCATACATGTATAATAAATAAATATATACAAACAATACATTCACAAAAAGGTGGCGTTTATAGGGCGCCTTGACTATAGTTTAGATTATTTCTATATATTACCATAGTGGCTTACATGTCTATGTAATGTCTATTACTTCTACAGGGCCGGTAAACGGATTTCCCTGTGTTCTCTCCTTCTCCATTTCTCTCTCATACCTCTCCTTTTCCTTCATGCAGCTGGTCACGAACCTCATTATTTGGTCCCTATATCTGCTGTCCCCTAGGACCCTGATAAAATTGCCTGTTCCCAGAGCTTCTCCTATAGTTTCGCTCAGGGCCTCTCTTTCTGCCGTCCATCGGCTACATCGGAACAAAAAATGTTCAGGGTTATCTTCCTCCCCCTCACAGAACCAGCATCTTGAGTTTTCTTGTTTACCAATCCTCAGCAGATAGGATCCAAAACAGCCATGGCCTGTCAGAGCCTGGGTCAGGTGATAACTCAGGAACTTTGGTCCCCATGTAATCCAATCTTTTATCCTAGGGATCAACTCAAAAGTCCATCTACCCTTTGTCGAGTCTGTCCATCTCTTCTCCCAGGTCTCCATTGTCAACTCCCTCTCTTCCTTCTTGATCTTAGTTGTCTCTTCAAAAGTGAGTACCTTGTTTTCCTTTCTCCTTTTATATATCCTCGTTCTTTCTTTGACCATCAAGTCGATAGGTATCTGGCCTGTGATAACGCAGAGTGCTTCACTAGATGCTGTCCTGTATGACCGTGCTACCCTCAGTAGTGCAGTGCGCTGTGTACTCGCCAGGAGATTACAGTTCAACCTCCGTTCTAGGCCGCCTACCCATAGAGGTGCTGCGTATAGAATCACGGATTCTACTACTCTATAATATAACCTACGGGCCAGGTTTCCCGCACCACCTAAATTGGGCATTAATTGGACCAATACATTGGCGTACTTGAGGGCCTTGCTACAGGCCGTTTCAACATGATTTTTGAATCCGTGATTCATCTCTAGTATTAGGCCTAAATACCTTGCGGCAGGTACCGTTTTTATCTCCGCATCACCACATATTAACCTAAGCCCACCTGCTACTTTCCTCCCCGTCAGCAGAATGGCCTCTGTCTTGTGGTGTGCTAAGCTCAGCCCCCCGCTCTTATACCATACACCCAGGTCTTTAATGGTCTCCTGTGCTACGTACACCATCCTATCCAGATCCACATCAACAATGACGATACCGACGTCGTCCGCATATGCCACAAGGTATACATCTCTACGCAATCTTAGCCTCAGCAGTCCATCATACACAAGGTTCCACAATATTGGTCCTATAACGGATCCCTGTGGAACCCCACCAAAAACCTGGAAGAGGAGTTCACCCTCCGCAGCATTGTATACTATCCATCTCTCGGTTAGATAGCTCTGTATCAGATTGATCAATCCTGTTGAGAAGCCTCTTTACTTCAGGCACCTAATGACACTGCTCCACCTGATGGTGTTGAATGCATTTTTTACATCCAACAGCACCAGGAGGCAGTGTCTGCCATCTTTCCGTGCCTCTTGCCAGATCCCGTCCACCTTGTCCATAGCATCGAGCGTTGAGTGTCCTTTTCTAAACCCGAATTGGTTATCAGCCAAGTCGTTTCTTTCTAGTTCACTTAATATACGAGTCTTTACCAATTTTTCCAGGATTTTGGCCAGGCAGCATATCACCGAAAGCGGTCTATATGCCCTCTCCTCTGCTCTCTGGGCCTTCCCTTTAGGTAGTAACACCAGCCGCCCTGTCTTCCAAGCCTTGGGCCAGTAGCCTCTAGCATAACAAATATTGTAGATATACGCTAACCACCTGGCCGCTCCCAAGCTAAATTTCTTCGCTACTATCGTAGGCATCCTGTCTGGACCAGGGGCTTTGTTGACCGGTAAGCATCTCACCACAGAGATAACTTCTTCGGGCGTGATCCCACCCATTCTTCGTTGCCTAACCGTAACAGGTCCTTCATCTTCATCTCTAACTTCTGCATTCCCGTTCACTCCCTCCGTCGTCTCTCTCTGTTCATCAGGTAAGTATATCGTATTTACTCTCTCTCTATTCACTTCATTTTCATTTTCCTCTTCATTTTCTTTTTCTTTTTCAGGTTCTTTATTTTCTCTCTCAGGCTCATCATTTTCTTTTCCAGGTTCTTCGTCTTTTCCAGTTTCGTCAGGTAAGTAAACTATCTCCCTAGCATTGTCTCTAATCTCTTGTTCAATATTCTTTTCAGGTGTGTCCATGCTCGGCGGCGACAGAATGAATAACTTCTTAACGACTGCTTCAACTTCGTCCGAACTCAAGATGTCTGGTTTGCTGTTCTTCCCTTTCAGTTTCTTAGTGACAAGTGTATAGGGTCTTCCCCATATGTCCTTGTCAACATCGCCCAGCATATCTTTCCAGCTAGTTCTCTTTGCTTTATCCACTGCGCGTTTCATTTTTTTACCAGCCATCTTGAATTCCTTGAGAGCTACCTCTATGTCGTTTGCGTTGCCCTTGGCTCTTAACCTTGTATACCTTCTCCTTGCCTTATTCACCTCTTTCCTGCATTTAGCAGTTTCCTCGTTCCACCAATAAACCTGCGTTTTATTACCCTTATAAGGGCCTCTATAGAAGGTGTGTTTATTGACCAGTCGCTCCACATCCTCTACGAACTTATCCACCTCCAGTGTGGTGCCAGTCTTTACCCTTCTATCATAGGCATCGTCGCCATATTTCCGGATAAGCTCGTCCAACAGCCCAGCTTCATCGATCTTCCCCTTCCCAAGATCAAATAGGTCATTAGTTACTGAAGCATTCGGGGTAGTTCCTCTAAACTTGCGTACAATATACTTGTGATCCGAGGCCGTATATATATCCAGTACCTCCGAAGTCACATGGAGTTTAGAGGCATCATTACTACAGAAAAGGAGGTCCACTACCGATCCCCCTCCCCTTTCACATGTAGCTCCTCCCTTTGCTATAGTGGGGACCAGGCCCAACCCATTGCACCACTGATAGAGGGTCCTGCCTCTACTACACCATTTTTTTGAGCCCCATAGCGGGGATTTAGCGTTAAAGTCACCTAGGACTATAACTTTCGCCAGTGCCCCCCGGATACTTGCAAGAAACATCTCCATCGCTGCAAGCTGTGCCTCGAACTCTTGGTTGCTATCATTTGGTGAGGCATATACACTCATGATGCAAATGTCATTATAATTTATACAGACAAAACCCTTGTTATAGTTTAGGAGCGTTAATTTCCTGCTTTTAGCTATTCCGGAGTTAGTAACACTAATGGACGCTCTTCCTGTCAGGTCCGTGAACCAATTTTCAGGGGTAAGATAAGGTTCCGCCAGCACCAGGATATCCGCATCTTGTTCTCTTGCACTGACGGCTAGCAGATCATGTGCCAGCCTACAGTGATTTAGATTCACTTGGAGAATATTAATATCATGCTCGCCTTTTGTTTTTCAGCGCCTCCTTGTACTTAGGGCACCTAACCGATGCCGCCACGTGTCCGGTCTGGTTTTCGGGTAAGCCATCTTCAACACAGAGTCTGCATTTAGGTTCATTTGGACATTCTTTCATGTAATGTCCTGCAACCCCACACTTTCTACATAATCCGCAGTCCCCAACAACCAGTTTGCAGTCTCCAGCTATATGGCCTATACCGTGGCATTTAAAGCAGCGGAGCAGCCTCGACATCTCCCTCGCGTAGACCGCCGTCCACCCAATCATTATCCTATTTTCCCTCAATATCCGTTGCATATCTGTGGCGGGTCCCTCGATAACCGCCACCTTGCTCAACCTTGGGTCAGTGCGAAGCACTTTCACCCTTACCCCTCTGGCCTCATGACCCAATATCTCCCTGATAGCTTCCAGCACTTCCTCTTTCTCTGCGGAGGGGTCAATACCCCTTATCTCAACATCCATCATCGTCTGTAGCTTAGCTACCTCCACATTTGAACCCAGTTTCCCGTCTAGGCTTCTCCTTAATTCGTCTAAGTCGGAGCCAGGTGCGAACTCTATCAATAAGTTGCCTGCCCTGGTCTGTTTGACGTTTCTTACCCCGTCTGGGACCCTGCCGGTAACACCCTTAACTTTTTTAAGAACCTCTGCAAATGAAGTTTCTTTTCCAAATCTGACCGCAATCGCCTGCGGTTTCGCAGCCCTTCTGGGCGTATTCCTAGCTCCCCCCTCTCTTCCTATCTTGTTTCCGCCCCTATTATTTCTGTTGGGTGTCACTATTTCCATTCCTTTTGTGTCGTCGGGGTTAGTTTTCCTCCTTCTCCTCCTAACCTCTGTCCACTCCACCTCTACGGGGTCCTCCCCTCTATCCTGCACTCTCACTCGAGCTTGATCCACTAGTATCCTCTCTCTTGGTGTCTCGTTTTGTGTCCTAAAAAACCTGGTCCTCTTCCCCTGATTATCCGTGGGGGGAGTGATCTCCTTCCTCTTCTGTCTATTCGGAAGAGGGGGGAAGTCACTCCTCCTATCACATTCCGTCTGTGTTCCTATAGTCTTCTTCTCTTTTTCAGGTGGCTGTTCAACCAACGTCCCTCCAGGTGTCATCATTTTCATGGTCTCTGTCTGGTAAGTATCGCTACTCTTTTTATTTCCTGTGTGGTCCGTGTGGTCCGTGTGGGCCTTCCTTAGGTCCACGACCACCTTCATCACTTCCTTGATTCGGTCCTTTAGCGACACATACGTGTTCTTGACCTACTTCACCTTCTTTTTTCAAAATCAAGTTGTCAAACACTACATTGTGGTCATTGATCACATTAAGGATCTTCTCCATGACCACAACACTGGCATCCACCTTTTCCTCCAGCGTCAGACTCTCTCTTCTTTGTTCCAGAGCGCGTGGGTGATCAGTTCTCCTCACTCGCGTGGGTCTTTTACTTGGTGCATTCTCACTGTCTGTCTCATCCTCGTCTCCAGTAAGATCAACCGATTCTAACCTCATACTCGGCACTTTAAAAACCTTGTCCTTCTTGGTATTCGGCGGTGTCCTGCTCACCCGTGGCTTCCTTACAAACGCGCCTCTTTCGTCCGCTAATCCCGTATTGGTTACCGGAACTTCGCCAGTCGCTTTTACTTGTACGGTGGCCTGGCGGTCTACCACACGTACTGTGTAGTCATCTGATAACGACGCGGGGGAGCCTATACACGAACTACCCACCGCGCCGGTACTGGGGGGTCCGACACCCCCTGCACCGTAAGTTTTTTCACCTTGTGCCTTGTAATCCATAATTGTTTTTTAAATAAAGGGAAAGACCGTATAACGAGCCAAGTCGTCATAATTAAAGCCGTCCATTACCCAGTCCGAAAATCCAAAACATAAGTCCAGGGAACAAGCCAAAACATCAATAATCGAAAAACGTCAGAAAATTCGCGAAAAACACATATACTTTGGCACAAAACCGTTATTTTCATTTAAAACACACTAAAATGGTGACTCCTGGGTACAAAAACTGCTGGTGCATCATAATTTTACTAAAAGCGCAAACTCAGCGAAAATTGTTCAAAAACTCGCGCGCGGTTCTTATATTTCCTTCTAGCATTTGTTTGTTCGTTTGTACCCATCACTACTGCACAAAAACGCGTTACGTCACTTGGGGTTTCAAGAACCCCATGGGTTCCTAAGGACCCCAGCCCCTGTATAACCGCAACCTTCTCTTTTGGGTACATCAGAACCCCAGGCCCTGTACAATGGTCGCCGTTGCAACTGGGTGCTATAGGAACCCAGCCCCTTACGCACCTACACCCTGCTTACATGGGTTACCGTGAACCCCGTGGGGTAACAGGGATCCCATGGAAAGTCAAAAATTCATCTGAGGCCCGAATTAGCGAAGTCTGACGCGCACTATCTTTCGCGCACTGCGTCATCATGACGTCACGGGGTTCTTAGGACCCCCTGGGGTTCTCAGGACCCCAGGGATCCACAGGATCCCATGGGTCAAAATGACCCCCCGGGTCACCCAGGACCCCAAGAATATATTGTTCCAAATCCGGGGTGAAAAATTTTCGACCAATATTTCGAGCTCTACTGTACCGCGACATTAACACGTATACCTGCAGTACTACACCGGTCACCGCGCTTAGCCTTCCGCGCCTATGACGTCAAAATTCTCTCTGGCTATCTCATCGAAGTGCCTAGTCCGAACAGGTGGGCGCCTAAAGTTCTTAAAAATTGCTGAAAACGCACATATTTACACTTAAATCCTGTTTAATCCATAAAACACTTAAATAGCAGTATCCGAACACCCCCCTGTTCGCACAAAAGCCGTTTGTAATAGCACCAATTGTCTTTAAGTAATTTATTAAGAAATTCTTTGGTGCCCCGGGCCCCCTAACTGATAGATCCTTTGCTGTTCTTCTTCAGGTTCACGGTTGTTGCGTCGACGCGAGCACTTTCTAGTTTTCTCATTGGCTGAAACACAGTTTCACGCATGCGCACTACCAAAAAAGTCGCCCGGAGTGTCGCGCTGTCTACTTCTGGCGTCTTTCCATGTTTCCTTCTCTTTACACGTGTTAATTTATTTTCCAAGTATCGTGATTTTATCGTAAATAAGTGTGTAAGTCGACTCACCAGTGTTGTGTTCAATACCTTGGGCTCTTGGAGTGTTCCTAGTGTGTGTCCTGTGACTCTTGTGCCGTACATAGTGTCCTGTTGTCTGTGTATATGTGTTATTGTGCCGTTGAACACGTGGACCCGCCATCTTGACTACCTCTTGTCTTGCACTATAAATTCGCCCTATCCACCTAGCTAACGCATGGTAGCCAAGGTTACTGTCTTTCATATTGTTCGTGTGAGTTCACCACATGTCATTTGTCTTTCAAAACCCTCATTATGTTGGGATACAGTGCTTTCATGTGCGGTGATGGAATCCCCCCTGTCACATTTCGAACCCGACCATATTTATTCCTCAGTTACTCACTTATTCATGATCCTTTTTCACAGATTTTCACTCAAACTGTATAATAAAATAAATAACAAAAAAACTGCGCATTCGAGTTTATTTCTCCGGCAAACCTTTCCCGCACTTTTCCCGGATTTTGGCCGGAGCGGACCCGGCACACGTCCTCTCGCTACGGCTGTCCGCACTGCTCTCGAACCTAACCCTAACCTAACCTAACCTAACCTTTTTTTTTTTTTTTTTTTTTACGTGGAGGAAATCTTCTAAAGACACCCCCCGCCCCCCTGGGGAGGGGCGGGAGGTAGTGCGGGATTTTTACCCGCTAAAACCTCCACGGTGGCCTGCACCGGGGCTATAGGGAGGGCCCCGGGACCTCTGACGAACACACCGGGTCCCTCCCACCCCTGGCGCGCTAGCGCCCCTTCTCGGGGGAGGGTCACACATTTGACCCTCCCCCATGTGCCATCTCCGCCGACATCGGGGGCCACGCCCGATGCCGGCACTCCTCGGGCCGCGTGCAATGGAAGCCGGGGCCCCAGCCCCGACCCCCTGCGGCCCTGCGGCCCTGCTTCAAACTTGCGGGGCCGCGCGATCTGTGTTGGGGGTGGGGCATGCCCCTCCCCAGTCCGCCACTTCTGGGGGAGGCGGTTGACTCCCCCTGCTGCTCCTCTTCGGGGGGAGCGGGCGCTCCCCCCATCCTCTCCCCGCGTTGGGGGCGGTGGGCCTGGTATGTAATATCTTCACGGCCCACCGCCCCTCCTCCCTCAGGTGACGCCGTCAGGGGGTCTCCCCCGGCGACACCCCCTCCTTCAGGGCGATGACGGACTCGCAGTAGTCCGCCCTCCACTGACTCTCGCCGGCGAGCATTGCTTTAACAACTGCCGCCGGCGAGAGGTCCACTCCAATCTCACACTGCAGGGCGTGGCGGGCCCGCGCAAACACAGGGCAGTCTGCCAAAGTGTGCTGCGCGGAGTCCCGCCCCGCCCCGCAGTGGTGACACGCTGCCGTCGCCTCTCTTCCGATCCGGTGCAGGTACTCACCGAAACAACCGTGTCCGGTGAGCACCTGGGTGATCCGGAATGTCATCGTCCCGTAGCCGCGGTCCCGCCATTTCTTTAGCACTGGCAGGACCGCCCCGACTGCTCGCTGGGCAGCGGCGCCGCTCTCCACTAACTCGCGGCGCCACCGACCCAGAGCTATTTGCCGGGACTGGCGCTTCACTCTCGCTATGGTTTCGGCCGTCTCTTCTGGCGGGGTCCCGTCCAGACGAAGGGCACGTAGACGCCAGAAGACCTTGGCGTCGCCCTCCGCCTGGAACTTGAAGGGGACTACCCCCGCCAGGGTCATCGCTGCCTCATAGGAGACCGTGTGGTACCCCCTTATGGCCCTGATGGCTCTCCGCCTCTCTACCCGGCGCAGAACTTGCTGGCTGCGTCGGGATGCCATCAGGGCGTCGGCCCAGATGGGCGACCCGTACAGGGCCATACTCCGCACGATCCCCACGTATAGGCGGCGAACCTTCTCGTTGGGCCCCCCGATGTTGGGCAGTAAACGGCCCAGGGCATTACTCGCCCTGTCCAACCGGGGGGCCAGACGGCCGAAGTGCTCCTCGAAGCGCCAGTGGCTGTCCAGGTGGAGGCCCAAATATTTGTGGCCTTTGCCCACCTGGACGTCGACATCTCCTACCCTGATCACCGACTGGGGCGGTGGCGCAACCCCACGCCGAGGCGTGTAAAACCACATCGCCTCGGTTTTGTGGGGTGCTATCTGAAGCCCCAGCCTCCGGATCGCTGCGGCGACGGCAGCTACTCCAATCTCAGCCAGGCGGCTGGTCCTATCCCACTCCCGACGGATGGCGAGCAGGTACATATCGTCAGCAAAGCACCTAACGCTCACCCCGGTCGGGAGTGCAACCCGCAGGACCGGGTCGTACCCCAAAATCCAAAGGTCCGGACCCGAAGCCGAACCCTGGGGTACGCCGCGGTCAACGTCCCTCTCGTACTCCGTGCCATCCCGGTCCGTGTATACTATTTTTCTGTCCCGGAGGAAGTCCCCGAATACCTTTCTCATGTAGGGGGGCACATTGTGTTCTACCAGTGCCCCCCTTATCGCCCCGTGGGGCAGGGTGTTAAAGGCGTTGACGATGTCAATCGAAACGCCCAACGCCACCCCGCCCCGGGACGTGGCCGAGTCGCAGCAGGAGCGCATCGACTGTATCGCGTCGATAGTGCTGCGCCCCCGCCTAAAGCCGTATTGCGACTCGGCCAAGTCGGGACCCTCCCGGGACAGATGCTGAACGAGGCGGGAAGACAAAATCCTCTCAAAGAGCTTCCCCACCTCGTCCAGCAGTACGATGGGCCGGTAGGCAGAGGGACTGTCTGCGGGCCGTCCATCCTTCTTTATAAGGACCAGCCGCCCAGTCTTCCACGGTTCTGGGAAGACTCCTTCCCTTAGACAGGCGCTGAAGAGACGTCTCAGTCTCGGACCGAGGACGCGCAAGGCCTTTACCCAGACACGGCCGGGGACGCCATCCGGGCCCGGAGCAGTGTTCCGGACCGACAGGCGTTTTATAGCCCCGGCCAGCTCCTCCTCAGTGACCCCCATATCGTCGGACCACTCTATCTGTTCGTGGTCCGGCGGGGGGCGGGTGTGGTCATCCTCGTCATGAGGAAATAACGTGTCCACGACCCGCCCCAATAGCTGGGGGTCGAGGCTCTCCGTCACGGGGGGCGCCCAGGGCCTTAGCTTGCCCATAACTAGCTTGTAGGGGCGCCCCCACGGATCCCTCTGCAGAGAGCCGAGGAGCTCATCCATCGCCTGGGATTTGGCCTCCCTGATGGCTGTCTGCAGGGCAACTACCAAGACTCGGTATTGCCCGTACAGATCATCCTCCCTCACTGGGTCGCGGTTCGACCGTCTTCTGCGGGCCCTTTGCCACTGGCGACGGGCGACCTGACAGTTTCGCCATAAGTCGGCGATTTCGCCCGTCCACCAGTAGACGGCCCGCTTGGGGAGGTTCTTGGCCCGGGGCATGGCGGTGTCACACACCGCCTTCATGGCTCCCCGGAACAACTCTACCTCCTCCCCGATGTCCGCGACCGGCCCGGCTGGTGTTGGAGGCCAGGCCAAAGCGAGGGCTGCAGCCATCAGCGCGTCCTCGTCCATCCTCTTCAGCGCCCATCTTAGCGGTGGTGGTCCACGCGCAGGGCGGCGGGTGGTGGTGGAGATGTCGAGGCGGATGTATAGATGATCACTCAACGTCTCCGCCTCCTCCACCACCCTCCATCTCTGCACCATACGTGCGGCCGGGGGAGTCGCGAATGACAAGTCGACTATTGACTCCCCCTGGGCACGCACGCAGGTGCTGACGGACCCCTCATTTAATAGGAGGAGCCCTAATCCCGCCGCCCAATCCTGGACCGCCTTGCCTCTCGCGTCTGTCCTCGGGGAGCCCCAAAGTGACGCATGGGCGTTAAAATCCCCGAGGACCAGCACTGGCCGGGGGGAACAACGGGAGACAAAGTCCCCCACCCGGTCCAGGTACTGTTCAAATTCGGCGAGAGGCCAACTGGGCGGGGCATAAAGCCCCACCACCGCTATGCTTCTCCAAGCTACTCCCACGTAGCCCCTACCGTGCTCCAGTGGAGCAGGGGGGGACCCTGGGGAGGCAATTATCGCCACGGAGCCGTCTTCGTCCCCAAACCAATCTGTTCTGTCGGGGACTCTGTACGGCTCCGCGGCTACCGCCAATCCAATTTTCCACTCGGCCAGGACGTGCAAAAATAGATCTTGGGCCCTGGCCGAGTGGTTCAAGTTGGCCTGTAGAATCGGGCCCTCAGGCCCCATAATCAGGCTTTGGTAGCCGCCTCCGCGGCACTACCTCCCGCCTTCCTGGCCTTGAGGTCTTTCTTACCTCCTTTCTTCCTTTCGGCAGCCTTAGGCTGCGTTGCCTGGGAGGGGGCTGTTCCTGCCCCCTCAGCGGCACTCTGCTTCTTCCTCCGGGAGGAGGGGGCACAAGCCTTAGCCCCCAATCGATGTCCCGTGGGTCGCCCCAGATCGGTGCATAAGGGGCACCGCGGGGTGGCGCTGCACTTGGCGGCCACATGTCCCGACTCGCCGCAAGCGTAGCAGCGGTCGGAACGATCGGCTTCGCATGTGCACCGCTGCCTAACATGGCCTCTTTCGAGGCAGCGGAAACACTGCAGTGGCCGCGGTGGCAGCGCCTGAATCCTGGCCGAGGACCACCCGACCAAGATCCTCCCGGAGGCAGTGATCCTGGCAAGTGCCGCAAGAGGGCACCTCGCCCACACCGTACCCATCCTCTGGGGGGAATTTCTGATCTCCCCCACTTTAATATCCTCGGGGGAGCATTCCCCCACTACGGCCAATGCGGCCGCCACCTCCGCCGTGGTGACGGAGTCCCCGGGGATTTCGAGGACCAGCCCCCCCGTCCTGGCCCTTCTGGGCTTAAGGGCCGTAATGCCAAGCTCCCCCAGATTGACCCGCTCCCGGGCTCGCAGCATGGCTTCCGCGTAGGAGATTTGTGCTCCGGGAGCGATGGTCATGGTGACCGCCGCCGTCCTTGGCGGACGCTGCGCCTTTCCCATTGCGGGGGGAGTGGCATTCGAGGGGGGTGGCTTCTTGGCCGCCCCCTTCCCGCTCCTCTGCTTCGCCATCTTTCCGCCCTCAGGCCCCGCTGGGGGCTTTCCAGGCGCTGCCTCCTCCTTCCCCTTCTTCTTGGCGGTCGCCTTGGCGCGGCGGCCGACCACAGCGGTCTACGCCTCCTGCTGTCGGGTCTCCTCCTGAATGAGGGCCATTCGTGCCTCCACGAGCGAGGGAAGGGTCGTTGATGTTGAGGTGGCGGTTGCGGGGTTTGGCGTGTTTGGCCCCGCCTTCTTCCCTCTCTTCGTCTCCCCCTTTCTTGGTGTTGGCAGAGGGGTGGCCAGCATAGGCGCCGCCTTCCCAGCCGTCTCCGCCCTCCTGGGAGCGGACTGCACAGCCGCAATGGCCGCCCTAAATTCTTCCCTGAGCCCGGACACGAGAGACGCTATTTCTCTCATTATGTCGGGCTCAGGGTCGCTAATCTCTTTTCCCCCCTTTTTTCTTGGTGCCGCCGCAGCCATGAGTCGTACCCTCTCCTCCGGGGGTAGAACCACATCCTCGACCACCCGGATTCGAGAGCTGGAAGCACCAGTTACGCCGATCGAGGGTGGGTCTGGTGGGAGCGGACGGTCCTCCTCCCTCCTCCCCTTCTCCTCCGCCTCTTCGCCAGACAAAGGGGAGTCAGGCCTCGCGGCTCTTTTCGCGACCCCTGAGCTTTCCGGGAGCGGGGCCTCTATGGCCGAGACCCGTGTGGTGATCTCGGCCAGACTGCGTTGCAGAACCGCGATCTGCGCCTTCTGTGCCTTCAGCTGTTCCTCCCTCTGCTGCAGCTGGCGTCGCAGCTCCTGCAGCTCCTGGCTCGCTCTGGCTGGGGCGGCTCTTAGACCCGTCTCCGTGTGGATCGCCCGGAGATTGCGGGCAGCCACACGAAGCATGCGCACGAAGGTGCCCTTGAGTCCCTTGGAGCTGCCGGGCAACCTTTTCGACGTCGCGGACAAACTCCAGAGACTGCGCCACCAAGTCTGCCTTTGGGGCCTTTTTGTATTCCTCGGCAAGCTCTTCCTCGTCGGGGAGGGGCAAGGCGCTCCGGCTCGGCACCGGGGGGTCTTCTCCCGGATCCGCAATTCTCTTTTGGGCCAGTAATTCGAGCTCCTGGCGCCGCAGCTCGATGACCCGTTGCTTCTCCCGCGCCACGCCGATATAATCTCCCGTCGTCGGCGGGCGGCCCCTTTTCCCCCGGCGACGGCTGTCCAGCGACGCGGCGGACGCATAGGACTCGTCCGAGTCCGCGTCACTGAGGCGCGAGGAGCCAGCCGCCTCCGAACAGGCCGGAGAAACGGCGGCCCTCCTCCTGGTCGGCCGCAGCTGCGGCCACGCCTCCTCGGCCCTCTGGAGCCTGATGACCGGCTGAGAGGGCAGGCCGGGCTTCATCCCGGCAGAGTTAAGCGTACCAGTAGTATTACTGGACGCAGCGGCCTGGTCGTCCACCGCTGACATCCCACGGTTGTCGGATGACGACGAAGAGGGGGCCCGCTTGACCACCCCCTCAACGCCGGTACTGGGGTGTCCCTCCCCTGCACCGTAAACGAAAGTTTTTTGAGGTGTATTCTCCATGGTAATTATGTAGTGAGTTTCCCGAGAGTCACTAGCTCGCTCCTCCTCCAGACCAATGCTGCCAGGCGCATTGGTAGACACCGGGGCCTGGCGCTCCACCGCCGGTGCCTCGCGGTCGTCGGATAACGACATAGAGGGGGCCCGCTCAACCATCACCTCTACGCCGGTACTGGGAGTTCCGAGGCTCCCTGCACCGTAAGCTTCTACATCTTTTGTTCGTCCTGTCATATTTAATAAATGTAGAATTTACCATGGAATGCCGGTCCGTCAACGAATATCCTGTCCCCGCGACACAGCCAACCTTTTCGCCTCTCCGACCCAGGCCTTACCGGCATGGGAGGCCCTGCCAGGGTCCGTAGACCCCGCCGGCATCACCCCGGGTCATCCGCGAGGTTACTTCGGCAGGCAAGCGACGCGCCCCTTTTAGTCGCCTTTTCCGACAGGCAGGGGTTACCGTGGCTGAATTCTTGCCCACAGCCACAGGGGCGGGGTAACATTCCCCGAGTGTTTGGTCCGCGGGAGCTATTTTATTTCACTCCTACCCTCCACGCGCTCCGAAGAGGCGTGGCGAGCATTCCCCTATCCGCCACCTGGGGACGCGCCACGTCGGGGTATCACCTCCCCGCCTACCTGGACAACCAGGCAGGTTCGTGGAACCTAACCTAACCTAACCTAACCTAACCTAACCTAACCTAACCTAAAGTTCGTTATTTTGGCTAAACGGAGCGAAAATCTGCCTTTATACCATCACGGACGTTAGTTCAATAGCGTTTAACGATCGATCCACGGTACAGAATGCAAAAATATGATTGTTAAAATTTTCGACTAATCGGTTCTAAGAGGCGAAGCAATACGCCGCTGGGACTTTGAAATATTTCGGAGCGCACCTAAAGTTCGTTATTTTGGCTAAACGGAGCGAAAATCTGCATTTATACCATCACGGACGTTAGTTTAATAGCGTTTAACGATGGATCCACGGTACAGAATGCAAAAATATGATTGTTAAAATTTTCGACTAATCGGTTCTAAGAGGCGAAGCAATACGCCGCTGGGACTTTGAAATATTTCGGAGCGCACCTAAAGTTCGTTATTTTGGCTAAACGGAGCGAAAATCTGCATTTATACCATCACGGACGTTAGTTCAATAGCGTTTAACGATCGATCCACGGTACAGAATGCAAAAATATGATTGTTAAAATTTTCGACTAATCGGTTCTAAGAGGCGAAGCAATACGCCGCTGGGACTTTGAAATATTTCGGAGCGCACCTAAAGTTCGTTATTTTGGCTAAACGGAGCGAAAATCTGCATTTATACCATCACGGACGTTAGTTTAATAGCGTTTAACGATGGATCCACGGTACAGAATGCAAAAATATGATTGTTAAAATTTTCGACTAATCGGTTCTAAGAGGCGAAGCAATACGCCGCTGGGACTTTGAAATATTTCGGAGCGCACCTAAAGTTCGTTATTTTGGCTAAACGGAGCGAAAATCTGCATTTATACCATCACGGACGTTAGTTTAATAGCGTTTAACGATGGATCCACGGTACAGAATGCAAAAATATGATTGTTAAAATTTTCGACTAATCGGTTCTAAGAGGCGAAGCAATACGCCGCTGGGACTTTGAAATATTTCGGAGCGCACCTAAAGTTCGTTATTTTGGCTAAACGGAGCGAAAATCTGCATTTATACCATCACGGACGTTAGTTTAATAGCGTTTAACGATGGATCCACGGTACAGAATGCAAAAATATGATTGTTAAAATTTTCGACTTATCGGTTCTAAGAGGCGAAGCAATACGCCGCTGGGACTTTGAAATGTTTCGGAGCGCACCTAAAGTTCGTTATTTTGGCTAAACGGAGCGAAAATCTGCATTTATACCATCACGGACGTTAGTTTAATAGCGTTTAACGATGGATCCACGGTACAGAATGCAAAAATATGATTGTTAAAATTTTCGACTAATCGGTTCTAAGAGGCGAAGCAATACGCGGCTGGGACTTTGAAATATTTCGGAGCGCACCTAAAGTTCGTTATTTTGGCTAAACGGAGCGAAAATCTGCATTTATACCATCACGGACGTTAGTTTAATAGCGTTTAACGATGGATCCACGGTACAGAATGCAAAAATATGATTGTTAAAATTTTCGACTAATCGGTTCTAAGAGGCGAAGCAATACGCCGCTGGGACTTTGAAATATTTCGGAGCGCACTTAAAGTTCGTTATTTTGGCTAAACGGAGCGAAAATCTGCATTTATACCATCACGGACGTTAGTTCAATAGCGTTTAACGATCGATCCACGGTACAGAATGCAAAAATATGATTGTTAAAATTTTCGACTAATCGGTTCTAAGAGGCGAAGCAATACGCCGCTGGGACTTTGAAATATTTCGGAGCGCACCTAAAGTTCGTTATTTTGGCTAAACGGAGCGAAAATCTGCATTTATACCATCACGGACGTTAGTTTAATAGCGTTTAACGATGGATCCACGGTACAGAATGCAAAAATATGATTGTTAAAATTTTCGACTAATCGGTTCTAAGAGGCGAAGCAATACGCCGCTGGGACTTTGAAATATTTCGGAGCGCACCTAAAGTTCGTTATTTTGGCTAAACGGAGCGAAAATCTGCATTTATACCATCACGGACGTTAGTTTAATAGCGTTTAACGATGGATCCACGGTACAGAATGCAAAAATATGATTGTTAAAATTTTCGACTAATCGGTTCTAAGAGGCGAAGCAATACGCCGCTGGGACTTTGAAATATTTCGGAGCGCACCTAAAGTTCGTTATTTTGGCTAAACGGAGCGAAAATCTGCATTTATACCATCACGGACGTTAGTTTAATAGCGTTTAACGATGGATCCACGGTACAGAATGCAAAAATATGATTGTTAAAATTTTCGACTTATCGGTTCTAAGAGGCGAAGCAATACGCCGCTGGGACTTTGAAATGTTTCGGAGCGCACCTAAAGTTCGTTATTTTGGCTAAACGGAGCGAAAATCTGCATTTATACCATCACGGACGTTAGTTTAATAGCGTTTAACGATGGATCCACGGTACAGAATGCAAAAATATGATTGTTAAAATTTTCGACTAATCGGTTCTAAGAGGCGAAGCAATACGCGGCTGGGACTTTGAAATATTTCGGAGCGCACCTAAAGTTCGTTATTTTGGCTAAACGGAGCGAAAATCTGCATTTATACCATCACGGACGTTAGTTTAATAGCGTTTAACGATGGATCCACGGTACAGAATGCAAAAATATGATTGTTAAAATTTTCGACTAATCGGTTCTAAGAGGCGAAGCAATACGCCGCTGGGACTTTGAAATATTTCGGAGCGCACTTAAAGTTCGTTATTTTGGCTAAACGGAGCGAAAATCTGCATTTATACCATCACGGACGTTAGTTTAATAGCGTTTAACGATGGATCCACGGTACAGAATGCAAAAATATGATTGTTAAAATTTTCGACTAATCGGTTCTAAGAGGCGAAGCAATACGCCGCTGGGACTTTGAAATATTTCGGAGCGCACCTAAAGTTCGTTATTTTGGCTAAACGGAGCGAAAATCTGCATTTATACCATCACGGACGTTAGTTTAATAGCGTTTAACGATGGATCCACGGTACAGAATGCAAAAATATGATTGTTAAAATTTTCGACTTATCGGTTCTAAGAGGCGAAGCAATACGCCGCTGGGACTTTGAAATGTTTCGGAGCGCACCTAAAGTTCGTTATTTTGGCTAAACGGAGCGAAAATCTGCATTTATACCATCACGGACGTTAGTTTAATAGCGTTTAACGATGGATCCACGGTACAGAATGCAAAAATATGATTGTTAAAATTTTCGACTAATCGGTTCTAAGAGGCGAAGCAATACGCGGCTGGGACTTTGAAATATTTCGGAGCGCACCTAAAGTTCGTTATTTTGGCTAAACGGAGCGAAAATCTGCATTTATACCATCACGGACGTTAGTTTAATAGCGTTTAACGATGGATCCACGGTACAGAATGCAAAAATATGATTGTTAAAATTTTCGACTAATCGGTTCTAAGAGGCGAAGCAATACGCCGCTGGGACTTTGAAATATTTCGGAGCGCACTTAAAGTTCGTTATTTTGGCTAAACGGAGCGAAAATCTGCATTTATACCATCACGGACGTTAGTTCAATAGCGTTTAACGATCGATCCACGGTACAGAATGCAAAAATATGATTGTTAAAATTTTCGACTAATCGGTTCTAAGAGGCGAAGCAATACGCCGCTGGGACTTTGAAATATTTCGGAGCGCACCTAAAGTTCGTTATTTTGGCTAAACGGAGCGAAAATCTGCATTTATACCATCACGGACGTTAGTTTAATAGCGTTTAACGATGGATCCACGGTACAGAATGCAAAAATATGATTGTTAAAATTTTCGACTAATCGGTTCTAAGAGGCGAAGCAATACGCCGCTGGCACTTTGAAATATTTCGGAGCGCACCTAAAGTTCGTTATTTTGGCTAAACGGAGCGAAAATCTGCATTTATACCATCACGGACGTTAGTTTAATAGCGTTTAACGATGGATCCACGGTACAGAATGCAAAAATATGATTGTTAAAATTTTCGACTTATCGGTTCTGGATCACTGAAAAATCAAAAAAAATTATTAATTTTGATTAATTAAATTACATATGTAGTTTTATATTGTTATAGTCTCGTATTTGTTAATGTTTTGTCGTAAGAAAATGCAAAAATATCGTTTTAATGTTTTCGTCTCATCGGTTCTGGATCGCTGAAAAATCAAAAAAAAATATTAATTTTGATTAATTAAATTACAAATGGAGTTTTATATTGCTATAGTCGCTTATTTGTTAATGTTTTACCGTAAGAAAATGCAAAAATATCGTTTTAATATTTTCATCTCATCGGTTCTGGGCGGTTTTAAAATTTTTTAAAATATTAATTAAACCCATGATTTACATGAGAATGTGAATTTATTATGTCCTGCATGTTAATTTATTAATTTTCATGTATAGAACGTTATAAAATGAAAGGATATGTTCGACGATATTTTCAGTCTAAGTTTTACCGTGCCGGCGGGATGGTACGCTCTCAC
>NW_027478158.1:31780000-31782500 GCF_051020975.1 Osmia lignaria lignaria | reverse complement strand
TCGCAATACCAAGTTGCTTGAGCGTGTTGATCTGACGATACGAGTGTCCGAGTCAGAAACGTTGTTATGCCCAGAATGTAATAATGAAGGCCATCATATCTCCTTTGTCAAACCAAAACAACTAGCAGATCACTGCGACACTGCCCACCCACATTTAAGGACCCAATGGGAATGTTCTGCATGCAAGAAAAGATTTATGAAAGTGCACGGTCTATTAATACATAAGCATAGGTGCAAAGGACCACAAGAAAAGGCAATCTTGCCCTTTAGATGTGAGCAGTGTCCCCTTACATTTGGCAGTCAATCAGGGCTAGCCCAACATGAGAGACATGAGCATCCCTCTCTGCGTAACCTAAAAAGAACTCAGGCAGCCACAAGGCCCGCTAGGGAACGTGTAAACTATGCGCAAGTCTGGTCGGACGAAGAAACTAAAACACTAATAGAGTTGGAAGAAGAATTCAGTAAAGACCCAAGTATAAAACAAATAAATAGAAAGATAGCTGAATTCCTACCCGGCAAGACCGCTAAACAAATCTCTGATAAAAGGCGCCACTTAAAAATCGTAAAAGATAGAGGTGATAACGATGAGGATGATGCGATGACTGAATTAGATGAAATAACAACAGATGAAATTGCCGGGCAAATCATTACAAATACACCTGAAGGCTCTAGCTTAGATATAAACAGTCAGGCGGCAACAGATCTAACATATAAAGATAAGCTTACACAGGCTATAATTGATACTGAATTCCCCGATGATTGGATACAAATTATGAATGAAATAAAAACTTGCGCTGAAGCCCCTGATACACAGGCGGAAAATATTAACAACATAGTAGGAAAAATAACGTCCAAGTTATTGGCACAGCCAAAGGAAAAAACTAAATCAAATAAGCGCAATAACAAAAGAGAAACTCAGACAATAAACCAAAATAAACGTAATAATAAACATCGGAAAGGGCATAAAGCCCAACGTAGACAGTTCGAATTTGCTAGATGCCAAGAATTGTATACAAAATGCCCAAAACGTTTAGCTGATATGGTCACTAGTAATGACCTATCATTATTTGATGCCGCTAAACTGCCGCCCAAAGCAGACGTCGAAAGACTTTATGGAGACCTATGGAATCAGCCAGGTCCTGACGTCTCTTTTGCAGGCCAGGATGAACCTCTAATTAACGCCAGTATTATATTCGCTCCAATAACGGCTGAAGAAATCGCTAAAAAGACCAATAAAATCGCCAGTACTTCCGCCCCTGGTCTAGATAAAATAAAAAGATACCACTTAAATCACAAAGATATTAAAACAGTCCTTGCAGCGTACTATAATCTCCTTCTTTTAAAAGAATATTATCCGATAAGCTGGCGAAGTAATCGGACTGTTCTTATACCTAAGCCTGGTAGAGATAAAAGAGATGTGAAAAATTGGAGACCATTGACCATTGGCTCTATGTTGACCAGGATCTTATCGAGTATACTAGATACCCGCCTTAGAGCTGTCATCCAACAACATCCACGACAAAAAGGTTTTGTCCCAACAAATGGATGCTATGCTAATGTTACTGCCCTAAACGCGGCAATTGAAGCAGCCAAAATAAACGGGGGTGTTTGTATGGTGGCTGACATTGAAAAGGCCTTTGATACCATACCACACGCAGCACTTAGATCGGCCCTGCAACGGAAAGGTATACCAAATTCTGTGTCTCGATTTATTGTGGATATGCAAACCAATTGCACCACTATAATTAAAACGCGAGACGGTGACACAGCAATTGAAATTCGTAGAGGAGTTAAACAGGGTGATCCGCTGTCCCCACTTCTTTTCAATCTTTGTATAGAGTCACTTTTGGAAACCCTTAACAACACTACAGAAGGGATTCAAATCGGAGAGAATAAAATATCAGCTCTCGCGTTTGCGGACGACCTTGTAACACTAGCAGCCAATAAAGATTCTGGACAGCAGCAATTGAAGATCATATACAACTTTTTAAATAAACTTGGGATGAGGCTATCTATTAACAAATGCACAGCATTTGAGATAGTCTCTGGTAATAAAACGTGGTATATGAGAGACCCAAAACTTCAACTAGGAAGGGAGGAAATAAAAGCGGTAACCCCCGATGAAACTTTTACCTATTTGGGCACGATAATTAGCCCATGGCGAGGTTTAATCGATGGGTTTGAACACCAGGCATTTGAGGACATGATAAAAAGAGTGCGCCGTTTGCCACTCAGACCGCTTCAAAAGATTGATTTGCTAAAAACGTATTTATTTCCGCGATATATGTATTCTCTCATAACTAAACCACCGAGTATAGGCACCCTTAAATTAATTGACACAACAATACGAACGCAAATTAAGGAAATCTTGCATATTAGTCAATCAGTAACGACAAACTTCATTTACGCACCAATGAAGTCGGGTGGCCTTGGCATACAAGAGGTGCAAAAACAGGTACTAATAGCAGCACTTAGAAATGGACTTAAAGTAATAACAAAT
>NW_027478158.1:31772500-31775000 GCF_051020975.1 Osmia lignaria lignaria | reverse complement strand
CGCTGGGACTTTGAAATATTTCGGAGCGCACCTAAAGTTCGTTATTTTGGCTAAACGGAGCGAAAATCTGCATTTATACCATCACGGACGTTAGTTCAATAGCGTTTAACGATCGATCCACGGTACAGAATGCAAAAATATGATTGTTAAAATTTTCGACTAATCGGTTCTAAGAGGCGAAGCAATACGCCGCTGGGACTTTGAAATATTTCGGAGCGCACCTAAAGTTCGTTATTTTGGCTAAACGGAGCGAAAATCTGCATTTATACCATCACGGACGTTAGTTCAATAGCGTTTAACGATCGATCCACGGTACAGAATGCAAAAATATGATTGTTAAAATTTTCGACTAATCGGTTCTAAGAGGCGAAGCAATACGCCGCTGGGACTTTGAAATATTTCGGAGCGCACCTAAAGTTCGTTATTTTGGCTAAACGGAGCGAAAATCTGCATTTATACCATCACGGACGTTAGTTCAATAGCGTTTAACGATCGATCCACGGTACAGAATGCAAAAATATGATTGTTAAAATTTTCGACTAATCGGTTCTAAGAGGCGAAGCAATACGCCGCTGGGACTTTGAAATATTTCGGAGCGCACCTAAAGTTCGTTATTTTGGCTAAACGGAGCGAAAATCTGCATTTATACCATCACGGACGTTAGTTTAATAGCGTTTAACGATCGATCCACGGTACAGAATGCAAAAATATGATTGTTAAAATTTTCGACTAATCGGTTCTAAGAGGCGAAGCAATACGCCGCTGGGACTTTGAAATATTTCGGAGCGCACCTAAAGTTCGTTATTTTGGCTAAACGGAGCGAAAATCTGCATTTATACCATCACGGACGTTAGTTTAATAGCGTTTAACGATGGATCCACGGTACAGAATGCAAAAATATGATTGTTAAAATTTTCGACTAATCGGTTCTAAGAGGCGAAGCAATACGCCGCTGGGACTTTGAAATATTTCGGAGCGCACCTAAAGTTCGTTATTTTGGCTAAACGGAGCGAAAATCTGCATTTATACCATCACGGACGTTAGTTCAATAGCGTTTAACGATCGATCCACGGTACAGAATGCAAAAATATGATTGTTAAAATTTTCGACTAATCGGTTCTAAGAGGCGAAGCAATACGCCGCTGGGACTTTGAAATATTTCGGAGCGCACCTAAAGTTCGTTATTTTGGCTAAACGGAGCGAAAATCTGCATTTATACCATCACGGACGTTAGTTTAATAGCGTTTAACGATCGATCCACGGTACAGAATGCAAAAATATGATTGTTAAAATTTTCGACTAATCGGTTCTAAGAGGCGAAGCAATACGCCGCTGGGACTTTGAAATATTTCGGAGCGCACCTAAAGTTCGTTATTTTGGCTAAACGGAGCGAAAATCTGCATTTATACCATCACGGACGTTAGTTTAATAGCGTTTAACGATCGATCCACGGTACAGAATGCAAAAATATGATTGTTAAAATTTTCGACTAATCGGTTCTAAGAGGCGAAGCAATACGCCGCTGGGACTTTGAAATATTTCGGAGCGCACCTAAAGTTCGTTATTTTGGCTAAACGGAGCGAAAATCTGCATTTATACCATCACGGACGTTAGTTTAATAGCGTTTAACGATGGATCCACGGTACAGAATGCAAAAATATGATTGTTAAAATTTTCGACTAATCGGTTCTAAGAGGCGAAGCAATACGCCGCTGGGACTTTGAAATATTTCGGAGCGCACCTAAAGTTCGTTATTTTGGCTAAACGGAGCGAAAATCTGCATTTATACCATCACGGACGTTAGTTCAATAGCGTTTAACGATCGATCCACGGTACAGAATGCAAAAATATGATTGTTAAAATTTTCGACTAATCGGTTCTAAGAGGCGAAGCAATACGCCGCTGGGACTTTGAAATATTTCGGAGCGCACCTAAAGTTCGTTATTTTGGCTAAACGGAGCGAAAATCTGCATTTATACCATCACGGACGTTAGTTTAATAGCGTTTAACGATGGATCCACGGTACAGAATGCAAAAATATGATTGTTAAAATTTTCGACTAATCGGTTCTAAGAGGCGAAGCAATACGCCGCTGGGACTTTGAAATATTTCGGAGCGCACCTAAAGTTCGTTATTTTGGCTAAACGGAGCGAAAATCTGCATTTATACCATCACGGACGTTAGTTTAATAGCGTTTAACGATCGATCCACGGTACAGAATGCAAAAATATGATTGTTAAAATTTTCGACTTATCGGTTCTGGATCACTGAAAAATCAAAAAAAATTATTAATTTTGATTAATTAAATTACATATGTAGTTTTATATTGTTATAGTCTCGTATTTGTTAATGTTTTGTCGTAAGAAAATGCAAAAATATCGTTTTAATGTTTTCGTCTCATCGGTTCTGGATCGCTGAAAAATCAAAAAAAAATATTAATTTTGATTAATTAAATTACAAATGGAGTTTTATATTGCTATAGTCGCTTATTTGTTAATGT
>NW_027478158.1:31755000-31760000 GCF_051020975.1 Osmia lignaria lignaria | reverse complement strand
TAAAGTTCGTTATTTTGGCTAAACGGAGCGAAAATCTGCATTTATACCATCACGGACGTTAGTTTAATAGCGTTTAACGATGGATCCACGGTACAGAATGCAAAAATATGATTGTTAAAATTTTCGACTAATCGGTTCTAAGAGGCGAAGCAATACGCCGCTGGGACTTTGAAATATTTCGGAGCGCACCTAAAGTTCGTTATTTTGGCTAAACGGAGCGAAAATCTGCATTTATACCATCACGGACGTTAGTTTAATAGCGTTTAACGATGGATCCACGGTACAGAATGCAAAAATATGATTGTTAAAATTTTCGACTAATCGGTTCTAAGAGGCGAAGCAATACGCCGCTGGGACTTTGAAATATTTCGGAGCGCACCTAAAGTTCGTTATTTTGGCTAAACGGAGCGAAAATCTGCATTTATACCATCACGGACGTTAGTTTAATAGCGTTTAACGATCGATCCACGGTACAGAATGCAAAAATATGATTGTTAAAATTTTCGACTAATCGGTTCTAAGAGGCGAAGCAATACGCCGCTGGGACTTTGAAATATTTCGGAGCGCACCTAAAGTTCGTTATTTTGGCTAAACGGAGCGAAAATCTGCATTTATACCATCACGGACGTTAGTTTAATAGCGTTTAACGATGGATCCACGGTACAGAATGCAAAAATATGATTGTTAAAATTTTCGACTAATCGGTTCTAAGAGGCGAAGCAATACGCCGCTGGGACTTTGAAATATTTCGGAGCGCACCTAAAGTTCGTTATTTTGGCTAAACGGAGCGAAAATCTGCATTTATACCATCACGGACGTTAGTTTAATAGCGTTTAACGATGGATCCACGGTACAGAATGCAAAAATATGATTGTTAAAATTTTCGACTAATCGGTTCTAAGAGGCGAAGCAATACGCCGCTGGGACTTTGAAATATTTCGGAGCGCACCTAAAGTTCGTTATTTTGGCTAAACGGAGCGAAAATCTGCATTTATACCATCACGGACGTTAGTTTAATAGCGTTTAACGATCGATCCACGGTACAGAATGCAAAAATATGATTGTTAAAATTTTCGACTAATCGGTTCTAAGAGGCGAAGCAATACGCCGCTGGGACTTTGAAATATTTCGGAGCGCACCTAAAGTTCGTTATTTTGGCTAAACGGAGCGAAAATCTGCATTTATACCATCACGGACGTTAGTTTAATAGCGTTTAACGATGGATCCACGGTACAGAATGCAAAAATATGATTGTTAAAATTTTCGACTAATCGGTTCTAAGAGGCGAAGCAATACGCCGCTGGGACTTTGAAATATTTCGGAGCGCACCTAAAGTTCGTTATTTTGGCTAAACGGAGCGAAAATCTGCATTTATACCATCACGGACGTTAGTTCAATAGCGTTTAACGATCGATCCACGGTACAGAATGCAAAAATATGATTGTTAAAATTTTCGACTAATCGGTTCTAAGAGGCGAAGCAATACGCCGCTGGGACTTTGAAATATTTCGGAGCGCACCTAAAGTTCGTTATTTTGGCTAAACGGAGCGAAAATCTGCATTTATACCATCACGGACGTTAGTTCAATAGCGTTTAACGATCGATCCACGGTACAGAATGCAAAAATATGATTGTTAAAATTTTCGACTAATCGGTTCTAAGAGGCGAAGCAATACGCCGCTGGGACTTTGAAATATTTCGGAGCGCACCTAAAGTTCGTTATTTTGGCTAAACGGAGCGAAAATCTGCATTTATACCATCACGGACGTTAGTTCAATAGCGTTTAACGATCGATCCACGGTACAGAATGCAAAAATATGATTGTTAAAATTTTCGACTAATCGGTTCTAAGAGGCGAAGCAATACGCCGCTGGGACTTTGAAATATTTCGGAGCGCACCTAAAGTTCGTTATTTTGGCTAAACGGAGCGAAAATCTGCATTTATACCATCACGGACGTTAGTTTAATAGCGTTTAACGATGGATCCACGGTACAGAATGCAAAAATATGATTGTTAAAATTTTCGACTAATCGGTTCTAAGAGGCGAAGCAATACGCCGCTGGGACTTTGAAATATTTCGGAGCGCACCTAAAGTTCGTTATTTTGGCTAAACGGAGCGAAAATCTGCATTTATACCATCACGGACGTTAGTTCAATAGCGTTTAACGATCGATCCACGGTACAGAATGCAAAAATATGATTGTTAAAATTTTCGACTAATCGGTTCTAAGAGGCGAAGCAATACGCCGCTGGGACTTTGAAATATTTCGGAGCGCACCTAAAGTTCGTTATTTTGGCTAAACGGAGCGAAAATCTGCATTTATACCATCACGGACGTTAGTTTAATAGCGTTTAACGATGGATCCACGGTACAGAATGCAAAAATATGATTGTTAAAATTTTCGACTAATCGGTTCTAAGAGGCGAAGCAATACGCCGCTGGGACTTTGAAATATTTCGGAGCGCACCTAAAGTTCGTTATTTTGGCTAAACGGAGCGAAAATCTGCATTTATACCATCACGGACGTTAGTTTAATAGCGTTTAACGATGGATCCACGGTACAGAATGCAAAAATATGATTGTTAAAATTTTCGACTAATCGGTTCTAAGAGGCGAAGCAATACGCCGCTGGGACTTTGAAATATTTCGGAGCGCACCTAAAGTTCGTTATTTTGGCTAAACGGAGCGAAAATCTGCATTTATACCATCACGGACGTTAGTTTAATAGCGTTTAACGATGGATCCACGGTACAGAATGCAAAAATATGATTGTTAAAATTTTCGACTAATCGGTTCTAAGAGGCGAAGCAATACGCCGCTGGGACTTTGAAATATTTCGGAGCGCACCTAAAGTTCGTTATTTTGGCTAAACGGAGCGAAAATCTGCATTTATACCATCACGGACGTTAGTTTAATAGCGTTTAACGATCGATCCACGGTACAGAATGCAAAAATATGATTGTTAAAATTTTCGACTAATCGGTTCTAAGAGGCGAAGCAATACGCCGCTGGGACTGAAATATTTCGGAGCGCACCTAAAGTTCGTTATTTTGGCTAAACGGAGCGAAAATCTGCATTTATACCATCACGGACGTTAGTTTAATAGCGTTTAACGATCGATCCACGGTACAGAATGCAAAAATATGATTGTTAAAATTTTCGACTAATCGGTTCTAAGAGGCGAAGCAATACGCCGCTGGGACTTTGAAATATTTCGGAGCGCACCTAAAGTTCGTTATTTTGGCTAAACGGAGCGAAAATCTGCATTTATACCATCACGGACGCTAGTTTAATAGCGTTTAACGATCGATCCACGGTACAGAATGCAAAAATATGATTGTTAAAATTTTCGACTTATCGGTTCTGGATCACTGAAAAATCAAAAAAAATGATTAATTTTGATTAATTAAATTACATATGTAGTTTTATATTGTTATAGTCTCGTATTTGTTAATGTTTTGTCGTAAGAAAATGCAAAAATATCGTTTTAATGTTTTCGTCTCATCGGTTCTGGATCGCTGAAAAATCAAAAAAAAATATTAATTTTGATTAATTAAATTACAAATGGAGTTTTATATTGCTATAGTCGCTTATTTGTTAATGTTTTACCGTAAGAAAATGCAAAAATATCGTTTTAATATTTTCATCTCATCGGTTCTGGGCGGTTTTAAAATTTTTTAAAATATTAATTAAACCCATGATTTACATGAGAATGTGAATTTATTATGTCCTGCATGTTAATTTATTAATTTTCATGTATAGAACGTTATAAAATGAAAGGATATGTTCGACGATATTTTCAGTCTAAGTTTTACCGTGCCGGCGGGATGGTACGCTCTCACGGCGGTTTGCACAGGCATACGCCTGGGCGTAAGCCCATGCGTCGCCGACCTAGCGGCCGGCCGTTCGGTATTTATAGGAAGGCACTTTCGGTTCGCTCGGACCGGTCGGGAGTAGCGTCGAGCGTGTGGCTCTTTTATGACTTCGGTTGAAAAGCAGTCTACCGCTCCTCGAGAATATACTTTCTCGACTATTCTCGTTCCGGTTTTCCGTTGCGGATTATTATTAATCTCCACACAGCATTACCACGGGTCGGTGTCTAAGACCGAATGGCCCATATGTGGTGAGCCTTGTAATATAAGGCTGGTGACCTGTATGCACTTATAAATGTTGCATACTTGTACAAACTGAGCATCAACTGTCTGTAACCAAAATTTGTTAAAACTGAAAAAGTTATAAGATTGTATAAAATTTTTGAACCAAGAAAGTAGTGTTAGACGAAAATTCGTTCTATCACTTTTAGAAGGGAGACTGTTTGGAAATATTTAAAGTATAAAATACACAAAAGTCCACTGAATTATGAACAAAATTACGTCCCTGAATTTAAGAAAAGTCAAGAGGTGTCAGAAATAAAATCCTCTCTGATACGTTCAGAGAGGAAAATAAGTATGGAGAGAGGAGTAAAAATGAAAGAAGTTTTAAGGCTGGGGAAACTTCTAAAGGAGAGAGATTCCAACATATCTAATATGTACATTTAAAGCAAGTCCAAGGAACTCTCTCCGTTAATGTTTGAAAAGGTGTGTGCAGATGGAGGAGAAATGTATAAAGTACAGAGACGAGGTTGGTGGGCCCGCTCTAATGATAAAGATTATAAAATTTGGTGGCAAAATGACCAGCATGATCACTGTACGCGCTTTCTCGATTTGTATAGCATGCCACTGTCCGCGCTATCTTTTATTATATTGTCCAGCGTGTGTGGTCTACGTGCTTGCACGATGGATGCACGGCGTGAAAGTGATTTTCGTGCTTTATGAGAGGAGGAGGAGAATATTTGGCCTCTATAAGAGGTACAAAATTTATGAAATGTGTGTTACATACAAAAGAGAAATGGCTTAACGTCGATCGGTCTTACAGGGAGGGCCGACGACGAAAATTTAAATTTACAATAATAACTAAGCTCCCTGGTTGATCCTGCCAGTAGTCATATGCTTGTCTCAA
>NW_027478158.1:31750000-31752500 GCF_051020975.1 Osmia lignaria lignaria | reverse complement strand
CACCCTAGTTAAATGGAAAGATATAAAAAAGAGAGAAAAGGAATACAGATGACCCGCCGTCTGATCTTTGCTAAATGATCTGGCATCACCGGAGTTTTTTTGGTCCGTGTTGCGTTCGCTCTATTCGAAATGAAACTCGCGGAGGCGAAGAATTGTTAAAAGTTTACGAAGCGTCTAGGAGTGGTTAAAACTGAGAGAGTTGAAACTACGATGTATTAGAACGAGCAACCGTCGAAACTTTGTTTTCGCGACGTTCTTTTCGTCGCTCTCGTCCCCACGCTCCTACGCTTTGGTTGTTTCTTTGCCATCCGTGTTGCGATAAAAAGATTTCTCCATTGTCCAAAAAGGACGGATCGAGATTCCTCTTTCGAGAGGGAGAGAGAGGTACTTGCGGGTAACCTGGAATCTACGAAACACGCACCGTGGTAAGATTCGTGCGTCCGCCTGATCGATGTGTGTTGTTTACGGACCGGCTGAGAAGCGACGATAGCGAGTCTTTGAAAAACTATGTGTCCATTAGTTAGACCGATCGTCGCCGGCCGTGTGTCTGTTCGAATCTCGCAACCCACGATTCAGCGACAGGACGCGCGCTCGCATTCCTTGTGTGCGTTCGTACTTTTCAAGGTTTTTAAATGTACTTTACGCCCGACCGTCGAGAGGAGCGTGCCACTGGGCGTTTCTCCGACGGTTTCCGTCCTTGGACGCGATCGTGTCGTCAACGATCGAACAAACAAACAAATACGTTGGCGACGCCCGAATTCGCTCTCCCGCACGCGCCGGGTGGGAGAGTGATGTGGGTATCGAATGTGATGCGTGTTAATAATGAAAATAACACTCTAAAGATCTAAAGAGTTTGAAATACAAAATTTTACGATTACCCTGAACGGTGGATCACTTGGCTCGTGGGTCGATGAAGAACGCAGCTAATTGCGCGTCAACGTGTGAACTGCAGGACACATGAACATCGACATTTCGAACGCACATTGCGGTCCACGGATACAATTCCTGGACCACGCCTGGCTGAGGGTCGTTTTCTTAACAAAAGACTGCTTGCGTTTGCTTCTTGAAAAAAGAGTAATTCATTTCTTTCTAAACATCTCGCCGTCGTTCAACGAAAGTAGAACGTTTCGGAGCGGGATTATCGAACGAAATTGAAAGAATGAATGAACGATAAACAAAGAAAGAGTCGCAACGTACGAGCGATAGTTGGGCAGTTCGTCGGCGTTTGTCGTGGAAACGATGTGACGAAAATCGCAACCGATACACTAAATGCAGGCCGTTAAAGGAGAGAAACAAATTTCGAAATATCTCTTCGAACTAGCGCAAGTGCGTCACGGCGCGCGAGTCGTTCGTTAAAATTTATAAACGACCGCCCGTGAAAGCACCGAGTTCTCGGAAGATAATCTATAAAGATTCTCCATCCTGCTGGAAGTTATCGGATCGGCGCGATTGTTCACTTGTAGAAATCCACGCTCCCGACGTTGCCAGAAACGATATTTACGAAAGGTGTGTCAAAAATAAACGAAAGAAGCTCTCCTATAAATTTAGAAAAAGCAAACGAGTGAAATGTTTGAGATGATAATTTGCTGAAATGCAAGCTCGAATAGCCCCAGGGTTTCGAATGATTCCCCGCGCTTTATACATCTCTCTGTTTACAAACGGTGTATAAATGAAAGATCGCTTCAGATGGGTCGTCGCTGTTTGACGCGCGATGCTGTTCCTTTTTTTTTGTCTGTCTGTGCGTTTAGCTTCGCTAAACAAGTTAAATGGTTAAAAAGCGTCGAAAAAGCGAATACACACGCGACAAGACAAATCTAACGAGTAAAGGAACGCTCCGCTCCAAGATAAAAATGGTTGTTTACAATCAATACAGCGTTTCGGTACCCCTGATCGTAGTCTGAAACTGTGTAACAAAAGAGAGGAAAGCGAATGGTGAAGGAACTTCGAAGCCTCCGTGGCGTGGCTAGAACTTGTGATAAAAGTATGTTTGCAGCAATTATGCATGCTCCCGTTAAAACAGCATTTCAATGTCTCGCATGGCTTAAAGCTCTAGGAGGCTTCAACATTTAGAATACATACGGACTACTTCGTTTGTTAAAGATAAGCGAAGACCGCGCGACCATCGCTCGGTCGTCCAGTCCTCGAAAGTTTTGTTGCGTTCCAAAGAAGAGACAAATGGGGTTTACCCTTGCGCTAAGGGGAGAAGAAGAGAAAAGCAGTTGTTAAATCTAAGAGGTGTGTGGAGTACATCGCGTGTTGGTTAAAATTGTTAAATGAAGTATACGCGAAATGTTCTCTCGCTCTTGCTTTTCCTCTTGCTTCCGTGGCGCTCGAAAAGAAGGGATGATAAATAAAGAAACCTATTCGAAATCTCTTGTGGAACAAAAAATAATACGGACGGACGTTAAAATTGAACCGAGACGAAATGGATCGTCTTGCGAGTTGTCTTCGCTTTGAAATTGTTAAAAATTGATAAAAGCAATACGACGAAGCTGCAGTC
>NW_027478158.1:31737500-31742500 GCF_051020975.1 Osmia lignaria lignaria | reverse complement strand
AGCGTTTAACGATCGATCCACGGTACAGAATGCAAAAATATGATTGTTAAAATTTTCGACTAATCGGTTCTAAGAGGCGAAGCAATACGCCGCTGGGACTTTGAAATATTTCGGAGCGCACTTAAAGTTCGTTATTTTGGCTAAACGGAGCGAAAATCTGCATTTATACCATCACGGACGTTAGTTTAATAGCGTTTAACGATGGATCCACGGTACAGAATGCAAAAATATGATTGTTAAAATTTTCGACTAATCGGTTCTAAGAGGCGAAGCAATACGCCGCTGGGACTTTGAAATATTTCGGAGCGCACCTAAAGTTCGTTATTTTGGCTAAACGGAGCGAAAATCTGCATTTATACCATCACGGACGTTAGTTCAATAGCGTTTAACGATCGATCCACGGTACAGAATGCAAAAATATGATTGTTAAAATTTTCGACTAATCGGTTCTAAGAGGCGAAGCAATACGCCGCTGGGACTTTGAAATATTTCGGAGCGCACCTAAAGTTCGTTATTTTGGCTAAACGGAGCGAAAATCTGCATTTATACCATCACGGACGTTAGTTTAATAGCGTTTAACGATGGATCCACGGTACAGAATGCAAAAATATGATTGTTAAAATTTTCGACTAATCGGTTCTAAGAGGCGAAGCAATACGCCGCTGGGACTTTGAAATATTTCGGAGCGCACCTAAAGTTCGTTATTTTGGCTAAACGGAGCGAAAATCTGCATTTATACCATCACGGACGTTAGTTTAATAGCGTTTAACGATGGATCCACGGTACAGAATGCAAAAATATGATTGTTAAAATTTTCGACTAATCGGTTCTAAGAGGCGAAGCAATACGCCGCTGGGACTTTGAAATATTTCGGAGCGCACCTAAAGTTCGTTATTTTGGCTAAACGGAGCGAAAATCTGCATTTATACCATCACGGACGTTAGTTTAATAGCGTTTAACGATCGATCCACGGTACAGAATGCAAAAATATGATTGTTAAAATTTTCGACTAATCGGTTCTAAGAGGCGAAGCAATACGCCGCTGGGACTTTGAAATATTTCGGAGCGCACCTAAAGTTCGTTATTTTGGCTAAACGGAGCGAAAATCTGCATTTATACCATCACGGACGTTAGTTTAATAGCGTTTAACGATGGATCCACGGTACAGAATGCAAAAATATGATTGTTAAAATTTTTGACTAATCGGTTCTAAGAGGCGAAGCAATACGCCGCTGGGACTTTGAAATATTTCGGAGCGCACCTAAAGTTCGTTATTTTGGCTAAACGGAGCGAAAATCTGCATTTATACCATCACGGACGTTAGTTCAATAGCGTTTAACGATCGATCCACGGTACAGATTGCAAAAATATGATTGTTAAAATTTTCGACTAATCGGTTCTAAGAGGCGAAGCAATACGCCGCTGGGACTTTGAAATATTTCGGAGCGCACCTAAAGTTCGTTATTTTGGCTAAACGGAGCGAAAATCTGCATTTATACCATCACGGACGTTAGTTCAATAGCGTTTAACGATCGATCCACGGTACAGAATGCAAAAATATGATTGTTAAAATTTTCGACTAATCGGTTCTAAGAGGCGAAGCAATACGCCGCTGGGACTTTGAAATATTTCGGAGCGCACCTAAAGTTCGTTATTTTGGCTAAACGGAGCGAAAATCTGCATTTATACCATCACGGACGTTAGTTTAATAGCGTTTAACGATGGATCCACGGTACAGAATGCAAAAATATGATTGTTAAAATTTTCGACTAATCGGTTCTAAGAGGCGAAGCAATACGCCGCTGGGACTTTGAAATATTTCGGAGCGCACCTAAAGTTCGTTATTTTGGCTAAACGGAGCGAAAATCTGCATTTATACCATCACGGACGTTAGTTCAATAGCGTTTAACGATCGATCCACGGTACAGAATGCAAAAATATGATTGTTAAAATTTTCGACTAATCGGTTCTAAGAGGCGAAGCAATACGCCGCTGGGACTTTGAAATATTTCGGAGCGCACCTAAAGTTCGTTATTTTGGCTAAACGGAGCGAAAATCTGCATTTATACCATCACGGACGTTAGTTTAATAGCGTTTAACGATGGATCCACGGTACAGAATGCAAAAATATGATTGTTAAAATTTTCGACTAATCGGTTCTAAGAGGCGAAGCAATACGCCGCTGGGACTTTGAAATATTTCGGAGCGCACCTAAAGTTCGTTATTTTGGCTAAACGGAGCGAAAATCTGCATTTATACCATCACGGACGTTAGTTTAATAGCGTTTAACGATGGATCCACGGTACAGAATGCAAAAATATGATTGTTAAAATTTTCGACTAATCGGTTCTAAGAGGCGAAGCAATACGCCGCTGTGACTTTGAAATATTTCGGAGCGCACCTAAAGTTCGTTATTTTGGCTAAACGGAGCGAAAATCTGCATTTATACCATCACGGACGTTAGTTTAATAGCGTTTAACGATGGATCCACGGTACAGAATGCAAAAATATGATTGTTAAAATTTTCGACTAATCGGTTCTAAGAGGCGAAGCAATACGCCGCTGGGACTTTGAAATATTTCGGAGCGCACCTAAAGTTCGTTATTTTGGCTAAACGGAGCGAAAATCTGCATTTATACCATCACGGACGTTAGTTTAATAGCGTTTAACGATGGATCCACGGTACAGAATGCAAAAATATGATTGTTAAAATTTTCGACTAATCGGTTCTAAGAGGCGAAGCAATACGCCGCTGGGACTTTGAAATATTTCGGAGCGCACCTAAAGTTCGTTATTTTGGCTAAACGGAGCGAAAATCTGCATTTATACCATCACGGACGTTAGTTTAATAGCGTTTAACGATGGATCCACGGTACAGAATGCAAAAATATGATTGTTAAAATTTTCGACTAATCGGTTCTAAGAGGCGAAGCAATACGCCGCTGGGACTTTGAAATATTTCGGAGCGCACCTAAAGTTCGTTATTTTGGCTAAACGGAGCGAAAATCTGCATTTATACCATCACGGACGTTAGTTTAATAGCGTTTAACGATCGATCCACGGTACAGAATGCAAAAATATGATTGTTAAAATTTTCGACTAATCGGTTCTAAGAGGCGAAGCAATACGCCGCTGGGACTTTGAAATATTTCGGAGCGCACCTAAAGTTCGTTATTTTGGCTAAACGGAGCGAAAATCTGCATTTATACCATCACGGACGTTAGTTTAATAGCGTTTAACGATGGATCCACGGTACAGAATGCAAAAATATGATTGTTAAAATTTTCGACTAATCGGTTCTAAGAGGCGAAGCAATACGCCGCTGGGACTTTGAAATATTTCGGAGCGCACCTAAAGTTCGTTATTTTGGCTAAACGGAGCGAAAATCTGCATTTATACCATCACGGACGCTAGTTTAATAGCGTTTAACGATCGATCCACGGTACAGAATGCAAAAATATGATTGTTAAAATTTTCGACTTATCGGTTCTGGATCACTGAAAAATCAAAAAAAATGATTAATTTTGATTAATTAAATTACATATGTAGTTTTATATTGTTATAGTCTCGTATTTGTTAATGTTTTGTCGTTAGAAAATGCAAAAATATCGTTTTAATGTTTTCGTCTCATCGGTTCTGGATCGCTGAAAAATCAAAAAAAAATATTAATTTTGATTAATTAAATTACAAATGGAGTTTTATATTGCTATAGTCGCTTATTTGTTAATGTTTTACCGTAAGAAAATGCAAAAATATCGTTTTAATATTTTCATCTCATCGGTTCTGGGCGGTTTTAAAATTTTTTAAAATATTAATTAAACCCATGATTTACATGAGAATGTGAATTTATTATGTCCTGCATGTTAATTTATTAATTTTCATGTATAGAACGTTATAAAATGAAAGGATATGTTCGACGATATTTTCAGTCTAAGTTTTACCGTGCCGGCGGGATGGTACGCTCTCACGGCGGTTTGCACAGGCATACGCCTGGGCGTAAGCCCATGCGTCGCCGACCTAGCGGCCGGCCGTTCGGTATTTATAGGAAGGCACTTTCGGTTCGCTCGGACCGGTCGGGAGTAGCGTCGAGCGTGTGGCTCTTTTATGACTTCGGTTGAAAAGCAGTCTACCGCTCCTCGAGAATATACTTTCTCGACTATTCTCGTTCCGGTTTTCCGTTGCGGATTATTATTAATCTCCACACAGCATTACCACGGGTCGGTGTCTAAGACCGAATGGCCCATATGTGGTGAGCCTTGTAATATAAGGCTGGTGACCTGTATGCACTTATAAATGTTGCATACTTGTACAAACTGAGCATCAACTGTCTGTAACCAAAATTTGTTAAAACTGAAAAAGTTATAAGATTGTATAAAATTTTTGAACCAAGAAAGTAGTGTTAGACGAAAATTCGTTCTATCACTTTTAGAAGGGAGACTGTTTGGAAATATTTAAAGTATAAAATACACAAAAGTCCACTGAATTATGAACAAAATTACGTCCCTGAATTTAAGAAAAGTCAAGAGGTGTCAGAAATAAAATCCTCTCTGATACGTTCAGAGAGGAAAATAAGTATGGAGAGAGGAGTAAAAATGAAAGAAGTTTTAAGGCTGGGGAAACTTCTAAAGGAGAGAGATTCCAACATATCTAATATGTACATTTAAAGCAAGTCCAAGGAACTCTCTCCGTTAATGTTTGAAAAGGTGTGTGCAGATGGAGGAGAAATGTATAAAGTACAGAGACGAGGTTGGTGGGCCCGCTCTAATGATAAAGATTATAAAATTTGGTGGCAAAATGACCAGCATGATCACTGTACGCGCTTTCTCGATTTGTATAGCATGCCACTGTCCGCGCTATCTTTTATTATATTGTCCAGCGTGTGTGGTCTACGTGCTTGCACGATGGATGCACGGCGTGAAAGTGATTTTCGTGCTTTATGAGAGGAGGAGGAGAATATTTGGCCTCTATAAGAGGTACAAAATTTATGAAATGTGTGTTAC
>NW_027478158.1:31732500-31735000 GCF_051020975.1 Osmia lignaria lignaria | reverse complement strand
TGGTTAACCTACAATATGAAGGATCGAAATGAAAGAAGGATCATATTATTACAAACCGAAAGTGAAGGATCATTAAAATTGAAATACAATATATATAAATATATAAATGTACCCGTCGTTGCGACACCCTAGTTAAATGGAAAGATATAAAAAAGAGAGAAAAGGAATACAGATGACCCGCCGTCTGATCTTTGCTAAATGATCTGGCATCACCGGAGTTTTTTTGGTCCGTGTTGCGTTCGCTCTATTCGAAATGAAACTCGCGGAGGCGAAGAATTGTTAAAAGTTTACGAAGCGTCTAGGAGTGGTTAAAACTGAGAGAGTTGAAACTACGATGTATTAGAACGAGCAACCGTCGAAACTTTGTTTTCGCGACGTTCTTTTCGTCGCTCTCGTCCCCACGCTCCTACGCTTTGGTTGTTTCTTTGCCATCCGTGTTGCGATAAAAAGATTTCTCCATTGTCCAAAAAGGACGGATCGAGATTCCTCTTTCGAGAGGGAGAGAGAGGTACTTGCGGGTAACCTGGAATCTACGAAACACGCACCGTGGTAAGATTCGTGCGTCCGCCTGATCGATGTGTGTTGTTTACGGACCGGCTGAGAAGCGACGATAGCGAGTCTTTGAAAAACTATGTGTCCATTAGTTAGACCGATCGTCGCCGGCCGTGTGTCTGTTCGAATCTCGCAACCCACGATTCAGCGACAGGACGCGCGCTCGCATTCCTTGTGTGCGTTCGTACTTTTCAAGGTTTTTAAATGTACTTTACGCCCGACCGTCGAGAGGAGCGTGCCACTGGGCGTTTCTCCGACGGTTTCCGTCCTTGGACGCGATCGTGTCGTCAACGATCGAACAAACAAACAAATACGTTGGCGACGCCCGAATTCGCTCTCCCGCACGCGCCGGGTGGGAGAGTGATGTGGGTATCGAATGTGATGCGTGTTAATAATGAAAATAACACTCTAAAGATCTAAGGAGTTTGAAATACAAAATTTTACGATTACCCTGAACGGTGGATCACTTGGCTCGTGGGTCGATGAAGAACGCAGCTAATTGCGCGTCAACGTGTGAACTGCAGGACACATGAACATCGACATTTCGAACGCACATTGCGGTCCACGGATACAATTCCTGGACCACGCCTGGCTGAGGGTCGTTTTCTTAACAAAAGACTGCTTGCGTTTGCTTCTTGAAAAAAGAGTAATTCATTTCTTTCTAAACATCTCGCCGTCGTTCAACGAAAGTAGAACGTTTCGGAGCGGGATTATCGAACGAAATTGAAAGAATGAATGAACGATAAACAAAGAAAGAGTCGCAACGTACGAGCGATAGTTGGGCAGTTCGTCGGCGTTTGTCGTGGAAACGATGTGACGAAAATCGCAACCGATACACTAAATGCAGGCCGTTAAAGGAGAGAAACAAATTTCGAAATATCTCTTCGAACTAGCGCAAGTGCGTCACGGCGCGCGAGTCGTTCGTTAAAATTTATAAACGACCGCCCGTGAAAGCACCGAGTTCTCGGAAGATAATCTATAAAGATTCTCCATCCTGCTGGAAGTTATCGGATCGGCGCGATTGTTCACTTGTAGAAATCCACGCTCCCGACGTTGCCAGAAACGATATTTACGAAAGGTGTGTCAAAAATAAACGAAAGAAGCTCTCCTATAAATTTAGAAAAAGCAAACGAGTGAAATGTTTGAGATGATAATTTGCTGAAATGCAAGCTCGAATAGCCCCAGGGTTTCGAATGATTCCCCGCGCTTTATACATCTCTCTGTTTACAAACGGTGTATAAATGAAAGATCGCTTCAGATGGGTCGTCGCTGTTTGACGCGCGATGCTGTTCCTTTTTTTTTGTCTGTCTGTGCGTTTAGCTTCGCTAAACAAGTTAAATGGTTAAAAAGCGTCGAAAAAGCGAATACACACGCGACAAGACAAATCTAACGAGTAAAGGAACGCTCCGCTCCAAGATAAAAATGGTTGTTTACAATCAATACAGCGTTTCGGTACCCCTGATCGTAGTCTGAAACTGTGTAACAAAAGAGAGGAAAGCGAATGGTGAAGGAACTTCGAAGCCTCCGTGGCGTGGCTAGAACTTGTGATAAAAGTATGTTTGCAGCAATTATGCATGCTCCCGTTAAAACAGCATTTCAATGTCTCGCATGGCTTAAAGCTCTAGGAGGCTTCAACATTTAGAATACATACGGACTACTTCGTTTGTTAAAGATAAGCGAAGACCGCGCGACCATCGCTCGGTCGTCCAGTCCTCGAAAGTTTTGTTGCGTTCCAAAGAAGAGACAAATGGGGTTTACCCTTGCGCTAAGGGGAGAAGAAGAGAAAAGCAGTTGTTAAATCTAAGAGGTGTGTGGAGTACATCGCGTGTTGGTTAAAATTGTTAAATGAAGTATACGCGAAATGTTCTCTCGCTCTTGCTTTTCCTCTTGCTTCCGTGGCGCTCGAAAAGAAGGGATGATAAATAAAGAAACCTATTCGAAATCTCTT
>NW_027478158.1:31722500-31725000 GCF_051020975.1 Osmia lignaria lignaria | reverse complement strand
TGGCTAAACGGAGCGAAAATCTGCATTTATACCATCACGGACGTTAGTTTAATAGCGTTTAACGATGGATCCACGGTACAGAATGCAAAAATATGATTGTTAAAATTTTCGACTAATCGGTTCTAAGAGGCGAAGCAATACGCCGCTGGGACTTTGAAATATTTCGGAGCGCACCTAAAGTTCGTTATTTTGGCTAAACGGAGCGAAAATCTGCATTTATACCATCACGGACGTTAGTTTAATAGCGTTTAACGATCGATCCACGGTACAGAATGCAAAAATATGATTGTTAAAATTTTCGACTAATCGGTTCTAAGAGGCGAAGCAATACGCCGCTGGGACTTTGAAATATTTCGGAGCGCACCTAAAGTTCGTTATTTTGGCTAAACGGAGCGAAAATCTGCATTTATACCATCACGGACGTTAGTTTAATAGCGTTTAACGATGGATCCACGGTACAGAATGCAAAAATATGATTGTTAAAATTTTCGACTAATCGGTTCTAAGAGGCGAAGCAATACGCCGCTGGGACTTTGAAATATTTCGGAGCGCACCTAAAGTTCGTTATTTTGGCTAAACGGAGCGAAAATCTGCATTTATACCATCACGGACGCTAGTTTAATAGCGTTTAACGATCGATCCACGGTACAGAATGCAAAAATATGATTGTTAAAATTTTCGACTTATCGGTTCTGGATCACTGAAAAATCAAAAAAAATGATTAATTTTGATTAATTAAATTACATATGTAGTTTTATATTGTTATAGTCTCGTATTTGTTAATGTTTTGTCGTAAGAAAATGCAAAAATATCGTTTTAATGTTTTCGTCTCATCGGTTCTGGATCGCTGAAAAATCAAAAAAAAATATTAATTTTGATTAATTAAATTACAAATGGAGTTTTATATTGCTATAGTCGCTTATTTGTTAATGTTTTACCGTAAGAAAATGCAAAAATATCGTTTTAATATTTTCATCTCATCGGTTCTGGGCGGTTTTAAAATTTTTTAAAATATTAATTAAACCCATGATTTACATGAGAATGTGAATTTATTATGTCCTGCATGTTAATTTATTAATTTTCATGTATAGAACGTTATAAAATGAAAGGATATGTTCGACGATATTTTCAGTCTAAGTTTTACCGTGCCGGCGGGATGGTACGCTCTCACGGCGGTTTGCACAGGCATACGCCTGGGCGTAAGCCCATGCGTCGCCGACCTAGCGGCCGGCCGTTCGGTATTTATAGGAAGGCACTTTCGGTTCGCTCGGACCGGTCGGGAGTAGCGTCGAGCGTGTGGCTCTTTTATGACTTCGGTTGAAAAGCAGTCTACCGCTCCTCGAGAATATACTTTCTCGACTATTCTCGTTCCGGTTTTCCGTTGCGGATTATTATTAATCTCCACACAGCATTACCACGGGTCGGTGTCTAAGACCGAATGGCCCATATGTGGTGAGCCTTGTAATATAAGGCTGGTGACCTGTATGCACTTATAAATGTTGCATACTTGTACAAACTGAGCATCAACTGTCTGTAACCAAAATTTGTTAAAACTGAAAAAGTTATAAGATTGTATAAAATTTTTGAACCAAGAAAGTAGTGTTAGACGAAAATTCGTTCTATCACTTTTAGAAGGGAGACTGTTTGGAAATATTTAAAGTATAAAATACACAAAAGTCCACTGAATTATGAACAAAATTACGTCCCTGAATTTAAGAAAAGTCAAGAGGTGTCAGAAATAAAATCCTCTCTGATACGTTCAGAGAGGAAAATAAGTATGGAGAGAGGAGTAAAAATGAAAGAAGTTTTAAGGCTGGGGAAACTTCTAAAGGAGAGAGATTCCAACATATCTAATATGTACATTTAAAGCAAGTCCAAGGAACTCTCTCCGTTAATGTTTGAAAAGGTGTGTGCAGATGGAGGAGAAATGTATAAAGTACAGAGACGAGGTTGGTGGGCCCGCTCTAATGATAAAGATTATAAAATTTGGTGGCAAAATGACCAGCATGATCACTGTACGCGCTTTCTCGATTTGTATAGCATGCCACTGTCCGCGCTATCTTTTATTATATTGTCCAGCGTGTGTGGTCTACGTGCTTGCACGATGGATGCACGGCGTGAAAGTGATTTTCGTGCTTTATGAGAGGAGGAGGAGAATATTTGGCCTCTATAAGAGGTACAAAATTTATGAAATGTGTGTTACATACAAAAGAGAAATGGCTTAACGTCGATCGGTCTTACAGGGAGGGCCGACGACGAAAATTTAAATTTACAATAATAACTAAGCTCCCTGGTTGATCCTGCCAGTAGTCATATGCTTGTCTCAAAGATTAAGCCATGCATGTCTAAGTACATACCGAATTAAGGTGAAACCGCGAATGGCTCATTAAATCAGTTTTGGTTTCTTAGATCGTACAAAACATTACTTGGATAACTGTGGTAATTCTAGAGCTAATACATGCAAACCAGAATTCCACCCAGAGATGGGAGGAATGCTTTT
>NW_027478158.1:31717500-31720000 GCF_051020975.1 Osmia lignaria lignaria | reverse complement strand
TCTAGGAGTGGTTAAAACTGAGAGAGTTGAAACTACGATGTATTAGAACGAGCAACCGTCGAAACTTTGTTTTCGCGACGTTCTTTTCGTCGCTCTCGTCCCCACGCTCCTACGCTTTGGTTGTTTCTTTGCCATCCGTGTTGCGATAAAAAGATTTCTCCATTGTCCAAAAAGGACGGATCGAGATTCCTCTTTCGAGAGGGAGAGAGAGGTACTTGCGGGTAACCTGGAATCTACGAAACACGCACCGTGGTAAGATTCGTGCGTCCGCCTGATCGATGTGTGTTGTTTACGGACCGGCTGAGAAGCGACGATAGCGAGTCTTTGAAAAACTATGTGTCCATTAGTTAGACCGATCGTCGCCGGCCGTGTGTCTGTTCGAATCTCGCAACCCACGATTCAGCGACAGGACGCGCGCTCGCATTCCTTGTGTGCGTTCGTACTTTTCAAGGTTTTTAAATGTACTTTACGCCCGACCGTCGAGAGGAGCGTGCCACTGGGCGTTTCTCCGACGGTTTCCGTCCTTGGACGCGATCGTGTCGTCAACGATCGAACAAACAAACAAATACGTTGGCGACGCCCGAATTCGCTCTCCCGCACGCGCCGGGTGGGAGAGTGATGTGGGTATCGAATGTGATGCGTGTTAATAATGAAAATAACACTCTAAAGATCTAAAGAGTTTGAAATACAAAATTTTACGATTACCCTGAACGGTGGATCACTTGGCTCGTGGGTCGATGAAGAACGCAGCTAATTGCGCGTCAACGTGTGAACTGCAGGACACATGAACATCGACATTTCGAACGCACATTGCGGTCCACGGATACAATTCCTGGACCACGCCTGGCTGAGGGTCGTTTTCTTAACAAAAGACTGCTTGCGTTTGCTTCTCGAAAAAAGAGTAATTCATTTCTTTCTAAACATCTCGCCGTCGTTCAACGAAAGTAGAACGTTTCGGAGCGGGATTATCGAACGAAATTGAAAGAATGAATGAACGATAAACAAAGAAAGAGTCGCAACGTACGAGCGATAGTTGGGCAGTTCGTCGGCGTTTGTCGTGGAAACGATGTGACGAAAATCGCAACCGATACACTAAATGCAGGCCGTTAAAGGAGAGAAACAAATTTCGAAATATCTCTTCGAACTAGCGCAAGTGCGTCACGGCGCGCGAGTCGTTCGTTAAAATTTATAAACGACCGCCCGTGAAAGCACCGAGTTCTCGGAAGATAATCTATAAAGATTCTCCATCCTGCTGGAAGTTATCGGATCGGCGCGATTGTTCACTTGTAGAAATCCACGCTCCCGACGTTGCCAGAAACGATATTTACGAAAGGTGTGTCAAAAATAAACGAAAGAAGCTCTCCTATAAATTTAGAAAAAGCAAACGAGTGAAATGTTTGAGATGATAATTTGCTGAAATGCAAGCTCGAATAGCCCCAGGGTTTCGAATGATTCCCCGCGCTTTATACATCTCTCTGTTTACAAACGGTGTATAAATGAAAGATCGCTTCAGATGGGTCGTCGCTGTTTGACGCGCGATGCTGTTCCTTTTTTTTTGTCTGTCTGTGCGTTTAGCTTCGCTAAACAAGTTAAATGGTTAAAAAGCGTCGAAAAAGCGAATACACACGCGACAAGACAAATCTAACGAGTAAAGGAACGCTCCGCTCCAAGATAAAAATGGTTGTTTACAATCAATACAGCGTTTCGGTACCCCTGATCGTAGTCTGAAACTGTGTAACAAAAGAGAGGAAAGCGAATGGTGAAGGAACTTCGAAGCCTCCGTGGCGTGGCTAGAACTTGTGATAAAAGTATGTTTGCAGCAATTATGCATGCTCCCGTTAAAACAGCATTTCAATGTCTCGCATGGCTTAAAGCTCTAGGAGGCTTCAACATTTAGAATACATACGGACTACTTCGTTTGTTAAAGATAAGCGAAGACCGCGCGACCATCGCTCGGTCGTCCAGTCCTCGAAAGTTTTGTTGCGTTCCAAAGAAGAGACAAATGGGGTTTACCCTTGCGCTAAGGGGAGAAGAAGAGAAAAGCAGTTGTTAAATCTAAGAGGTGTGTGGAGTACATCGCGTGTTGGTTAAAATTGTTAAATGAAGTATACGCGAAATGTTCTCTCGCTCTTGCTTTTCCTCTTGCTTCCGTGGCGCTCGAAAAGAAGGGATGATAAATAAAGAAACCTATTCGAAATCTCTTGTGGAACAAAAAATAATACGGACGGACGTTAAAATTGAACCGAGACGAAATGGATCGTCTTGCGAGTTGTCTTCGCTTTGAAATTGTTAAAAATTGATAAAAGCAATACGACGAAGCTGCAGTCCGCAAAATGTTTGAAGCAAAAAGGAAATAACACGAAAATTATGGGAACGTCGTGTCTCAACTTTTTTTTCCCTCTTGTGCTCGTTTCATCGAACGATAAATACAAACATTTTGAAACGAGAGAGGAGGAAAAATTGAATATGCGAAAGGTTGATTCACGCACAGTTTCTCTAC
>NW_027478158.1:31690000-31710000 GCF_051020975.1 Osmia lignaria lignaria | reverse complement strand
TTGAAATATTTCGGAGCGCACCTAAAGTTCGTTATTTTGGCTAAACGGAGCGAAAATCTGCATTTATACCATCACGGACGTTAGTTCAATAGCGTTTAACGATCGATCCACGGTACAGAATGCAAAAATATGATTGTTAAAATTTTCGACTAATCGGTTCTAAGAGGCGAAGCAATACGCCGCTGGGACTTTGAAATATTTCGGAGCGCACCTAAAGTTCGTTATTTTGGCTAAACGGAGCGAAAATCTGCATTTATACCATCACGGACGTTAGTTTAATAGCGTTTAACGATGGATCCACGGTACAGAATGCAAAAATATGATTGTTAAAATTTTCGACTAATCGGTTCTAAGAGGCGAAGCAATACGCCGCTGGGACTTTGAAATATTTCGGAGCGCACCTAAAGTTCGTTATTTTGGCTAAACGGAGCGAAAATCTGCATTTATACCATCACGGACGTTAGTTCAATAGCGTTTAACGATCGATCCACGGTACAGAATGCAAAAATATGATTGTTAAAATTTTCGACTAATCGGTTCTAAGAGGCGAAGCAATACGCCGCTGGGACTTTGAAATATTTCGGAGCGCACCTACAGTTCGTTATTTTGGCTAAACGGAGCGAAAATCTGCATTTATACCATCACGGACGTTAGTTTAATAGCGTTTAACGATGGATCCACGGTACAGAATGCAAAAATATGATTGTTAAAATTTTCGACTAATCGGTTCTAAGAGGCGAAGCAATACGCCGCTGGGACTTTGAAATATTTCGGAGCGCACCTAAAGTTCGTTATTTTGGCTAAACGGAGCGAAAATCTGCATTTATACCATCACGGACGTTAGTTTAATAGCGTTTAACGATGGATCCACGGTACAGAATGCAAAAATATGATTGTTAAAATTTTCGACTAATCGGTTCTAAGAGGCGAAGCAATACGCCGCTGGGACTTTGAAATATTTCGGAGCGCACCTAAAGTTCGTTATTTTGGCTAAACGGAGCGAAAATCTGCATTTATACCATCACGGACGTTAGTTCAATAGCGTTTAACGATCGATCCACGGTACAGAATGCAAAAATATGATTGTTAAAATTTTCGACTAATCGGTTCTAAGAGGCGAAGCAATACGCCGCTGGGACTTTGAAATATTTCGGAGCGCACCTAAAGTTCGTTATTTTGGCTAAACGGAGCGAAAATCTGCATTTATACCATCACGGACGTTAGTTTAATAGCGTTTAACGATGGATCCACGGTACAGAATGCAAAAATATGATTGTTAAAATTTTCGACTAATCGGTTCTAAGAGGCGAAGCAATACGCCGCTGGGACTTTGAAATATTTCGGAGCGCACCTAAAGTTCGTTATTTTGGCTAAACGGAGCGAAAATCTGCATTTATACCATCACGGACGTTAGTTCAATAGCGTTTAACGATCGATCCACGGTACAGAATGCAAAAATATGATTGTTAAAATTTTCGACTAATCGGTTCTAAGAGGCGAAGCAATACGCCGCTGGGACTTTGAAATATTTCGGAGCGCACCTACAGTTCGTTATTTTGGCTAAACGGAGCGAAAATCTGCATTTATACCATCACGGACGTTAGTTTAATAGCGTTTAACGATGGATCCACGGTACAGAATGCAAAAATATGATTGTTAAAATTTTCGACTAATCGGTTCTAAGAGGCGAAGCAATACGCCGCTGGGACTTTGAAATATTTCGGAGCGCACCTAAAGTTCGTTATTTTGGCTAAACGGAGCGAAAATCTGCATTTATACCATCACGGACGTTAGTTTAATAGCGTTTAACGATGGATCCACGGTACAGAATGCAAAAATATGATTGTTAAAATTTTCGACTAATCGGTTCTAAGAGGCGAAGCAATACGCCGCTGGGACTTTGAAATATTTCGGAGCGCACCTAAAGTTCGTTATTTTGGCTAAACGGAGCGAAAATCTGCATTTATACCATCACTGACGTTAGTTTAATAGCGTTTAACGATGGATCCACGGTACAGAATGCAAAAATATGATTGTTAAAATTTTCGACTAATCGGTTCTAAGAGGCGAAGCAATACGCCGCTGGGACTTTGAAATATTTCGGAGCGCACCTAAAGTTCGTTATTTTGGCTAAACGGAGCGAAAATCTGCATTTATACCATCACGGACGTTAGTTCAATAGCGTTTAACGATCGATCCACGGTACAGAATGCAAAAATATGATTGTTAAAATTTTCGACTAATCGGTTCTAAGAGGCGAAGCAATACGCCGCTGGGACTTTGAAATATTTCGGAGCGCACATAAAGTTCGTTATTTTGGCTAAACGGAGCGAAAATCTGCATTTATACCATCACGGACGTTAGTTTAATAGCGTTTAACGATGGATCCACGGTACAGAATGCAAAAATATGATTGTTAAAATTTTCGACTAATCGGTTGTAAGAGGCGAAGCAATACGCCGCTGGGACTTTGAAATATTTCGGAGCGCACCTAAAGTTCGTTATTTTGGCTAAACGGAGCGAAAATCTGCATTTATACCATCACGGACGTTAGTTCAATAGCGTTTAACGATCGATCCACGGTACAGAATGCAAAAATATGATTGTTAAAATTTTCGACTAATCGGTTCTAAGAGGCGAAGCAATACGCCGCTGGGACTTTGAAATATTTCGGAGCGCACCTACAGTTCGTTATTTTGGCTAAACGGAGCGAAAATCTGCATTTATACCATCACGGACGTTAGTTTAATAGCGTTTAACGATGGATCCACGGTACAGAATGCAAAAATATGATTGTTAAAATTTTCGACTAATCGGTTCTAAGAGGCGAAGCAATACGCCGCTGGGACTTTGAAATATTTCGGAGCGCACCTAAAGTTCGTTATTTTGGCTAAACGGAGCGAAAATCTGCATTTATACCATCACGGACGTTAGTTTAATAGCGTTTAACGATGGATCCACGGTACAGAATGCAAAAATATGATTGTTAAAATTTTCGACTAATCGGTTCTAAGAGGCGAAGCAATACGCCGCTGGGACTTTGAAATATTTCGGAGCGCGCCTAAAGTTCGTTATTTTGGCTAAACGGAGCGAAAATCTGCATTTATACCATCACGGACGTTAGTTTAATAGCGTTTAACGATGGATCCACGGTACAGAATGCAAAAATATGATTGTTAAAATTTTCGACTAATCGGTTCTAAGAGGCGAAGCAATACGCCGCTGGGACTTTGAAATATTTCGGAGCGCACCTAAAGTTCGTTATTTTGGCTAAACGGAGCGAAAATCTGCATTTATACCATCACGGACGTTAGTTCAATAGCGTTTAACGATCGATCCACGGTACAGAATGCAAAAATATGATTGTTAAAATTTTCGACTAATCGGTTCTAAGAGGCGAAGCAATACGCCGCTGGGACTTTGAAATATTTCGGAGCGCACCTAAAGTTCGTTATTTTGGCTAAACGGAGCGAAAATCTGCATTTATACCATCACGGACGTTAGTTTAATAGCGTTTAACGATGGATCCACGGTACAGAATGCAAAAATATGATTGTTAAAATTTTCGACTAATCGGTTCTAAGAGGCGAAGCAATACGCCGCTGGGACTTTGAAATATTTCGGAGCGCACCTAAAGTTCGTTATTTTGGCTAAACGGAGCGAAAATCTGCATTTATACCATCACGGACGTTAGTTCAATAGCGTTTAACGATCGATCCACGGTACAGAATGCAAAAATATGATTGTTAAAATTTTCGACTAATCGGTTCTAAGAGGCGAAGCAATACGCCGCTGGGACTTTGAAATATTTCGGAGCGCACCTACAGTTCGTTATTTTGGCTAAACGGAGCGAAAATCTGCATTTATACCATCACGGACGTTAGTTTAATAGCGTTTAACGATGGATCCACGGTACAGAATGCAAAAATATGATTGTTAAAATTTTCGACTAATCGGTTCTAAGAGGCGAAGCAATACGCCGCTGGGACTTTGAAATATTTCGGAGCGCACCTAAAGTTCGTTATTTTGGCTAAACGGAGCGAAAATCTGCATTTATACCATCACGGACGTTAGTTTAATAGCGTTTAACGATGGATCCACGGTACAGAATGCAAAAATATGATTGTTAAAATTTTCGACTAATCGGTTCTAAGAGGCGAAGCAATACGCCGCTGGGACTTTGAAATATTTCGGAGCGCACCTAAAGTTCGTTATTTTGGCTAAACGGAGCGAAAATCTGCATTTATACCATCACGGACGTTAGTTCAATAGCGTTTAACGATCGATCCACGGTACAGAATGCAAAAATATGATTGTTAAAATTTTCGACTAATCGGTTCTAAGAGGCGAAGCAATACGCCGCTGGGACTTTGAAATATTTCGGAGCGCACCTAAAGTTCGTTATTTTGGCTAAACGGAGCGAAAATCTGCATTTATACCATCACGGACGTTAGTTTAATAGCGTTTAACGATGGATCCACGGTACAGAATGCAAAAATATGATTGTTAAAATTTTCGACTAATCGGTTCTAAGAGGCGAAGCAATACGCCGCTGGGACTTTGAAATATTTCGGAGCGCACCTAAAGTTCGTTATTTTGGCTAAACGGAGCGAAAATCTGCATTTATACCATCACGGACGTTAGTTCAATAGCGTTTAACGATCGATCCACGGTACAGAATGCAAAAATATGATTGTTAAAATTTTCGACTAATCGGTTCTAAGAGGCGAAGCAATACGCCGCTGGGACTTTGAAATATTTCGGAGCGCACCTACAGTTCGTTATTTTGGCTAAACGGAGCGAAAATCTGCATTTATACCATCACGGACGTTAGTTTAATAGCGTTTAACGATGGATCCACGGTACAGAATGCAAAAATATGATTGTTAAAATTTTCGACTAATCGGTTCTAAGAGGCGAAGCAATACGCCGCTGGGACTTTGAAATATTTCGGAGCGCACCTAAAGTTCGTTATTTTGGCTAAACGGAGCGAAAATCTGCATTTATACCATCACGGACGTTAGTTTAATAGCGTTTAACGATGGATCCACGGTACAGAATGCAAAAATATGATTGTTAAAATTTTCGACTAATCGGTTCTAAGAGGCGAAGCAATACGCCGCTGGGACTTTGAAATATTTCGGAGCGCACCTAAAGTTCGTTATTTTGGCTAAACGGAGCGAAAATCTGCATTTATACCATCACGGACGTTAGTTCAATAGCGTTTAACGATCGATCCACGGTACAGAATGCAAAAATATGATTGTTAAAATTTTCGACTAATCGGTTCTAAGAGGCGAAGCAATACGCCGCTGGGACTTTGAAATATTTCGGAGCGCACCTACAGTTCGTTATTTTGGCTAAACGGAGCGAAAATCTGCATTTATACCATCACGGACGTTAGTTTAATAGCGTTTAACGATGGATCCACGGTACAGAATGCAAAAATATGATTGTTAAAATTTTCGACTAATCGGTTCTAAGAGGCGAAGCAATACGCCGCTGGGACTTTGAAATATTTCGGAGCGCACCTAAAGTTCGTTATTTTGGCTAAACGGAGCGAAAATCTGCATTTATACCATCACGGACGTTAGTTTAATAGCGTTTAACGATGGATCCACGGTACAGAATGCAAAAATATGATTGTTAAAATTTTCGACTAATCGGTTCTAAGAGGCGAAGCAATACGCCGCTGGGACTTTGAAATATTTCGGAGCGCACCTAAAGTTCGTTATTTTGGCTAAACGGAGCGAAAATCTGCATTTATACCATCACTGACGTTAGTTTAATAGCGTTTAACGATGGATCCACGGTACAGAATGCAAAAATATGATTGTTAAAATTTTCGACTAATCGGTTCTAAGAGGCGAAGCAATACGCCGCTGGGACTTTGAAATATTTCGGAGCGCACCTAAAGTTCGTTATTTTGGCTAAACGGAGCGAAAATCTGCATTTATACCATCACGGACGTTAGTTCAATAGCGTTTAACGATCGATCCACGGTACAGAATGCAAAAATATGATTGTTAAAATTTTCGACTAATCGGTTCTAAGAGGCGAAGCAATACGCCGCTGGGACTTTGAAATATTTCGGAGCGCACCTAAAGTTCGTTATTTTGGCTAAACGGAGCGAAAATCTGCATTTATACCATCACGGACGTTAGTTTAATAGCGTTTAACGATGGATCCACGGTACAGAATGCAAAAATATGATTGTTAAAATTTTCGACTAATCGGTTCTAAGAGGCGAAGCAATACGCCGCTGGGACTTTGAAATATTTCGGAGCGCACCTAAAGTTCGTTATTTTGGCTAAACGGAGCGAAAATCTGCATTTATACCATCACGGACGTTAGTTTAATAGCGTTTAACGATGGATCCACGGTACAGAATGCAAAAATATGATTGTTAAAATTTTCGACTAATCGGTTCTAAGAGGCGAAGCAATACGCCGCTGGGACTTTGAAATATTTCGGAGCGCACCTAAAGTTCGTTATTTTGGCTAAACGGAGCGAAAATCTGCATTTATACCATCACGGACGTTAGTTCAATAGCGTTTAACGATCGATCCACGGTACAGAATGCAAAAATATGATTGTTAAAATTTTCGACTAATCGGTTCTAAGAGGCGAAGCAATACGCCGCTGGGACTTTGAAATATTTCGGAGCGCACCTACAGTTCGTTATTTTGGCTAAACGGAGCGAAAATCTGCATTTATACCATCACGGACGTTAGTTTAATAGCGTTTAACGATGGATCCACGGTACAGAATGCAAAAATATGATTGTTAAAATTTTCGACTAATCGGTTCTAAGAGGCGAAGCAATACGCCGCTGGGACTTTGAAATATTTCGGAGCGCACCTAAAGTTCGTTATTTTGGCTAAACGGAGCGAAAATCTGCATTTATACCATCACGGACGTTAGTTTAATAGCGTTTAACGATGGATCCACGGTACAGAATGCAAAAATATGATTGTTAAAATTTTCGACTAATCGGTTCTAAGAGGCGAAGCAATACGCCGCTGGGACTTTGAAATATTTCGGAGCGCACCTAAAGTTCGTTATTTTGGCTAAACGGAGCGAAAATCTGCATTTATACCATCACGGACGTTAGTTCAATAGCGTTTAACGATCGATCCACGGTACAGAATGCAAAAATATGATTGTTAAAATTTTCGACTAATCGGTTCTAAGAGGCGAAGCAATACGCCGCTGGGACTTTGAAATATTTCGGAGCGCACCTAAAGTTCGTTATTTTGGCTAAACGGAGCGAAAATCTGCATTTATACCATCACGGACGTTAGTTTAATAGCGTTTAACGATGGATCCACGGTACAGAATGCAAAAATATGATTGTTAAAATTTTCGACTAATCGGTTCTAAGAGGCGAAGCAATACGCCGCTGGGACTTTGAAATATTTCGGAGCGCACCTAAAGTTCGTTATTTTGGCTAAACGGAGCGAAAATCTGCATTTATACCATCACGGACGTTAGTTCAATAGCGTTTAACGATCGATCCACGGTACAGAATGCAAAAATATGATTGTTAAAATTTTCGACTAATCGGTTCTAAGAGGCGAAGCAATACGCCGCTGGGACTTTGAAATATTTCGGAGCGCACCTACAGTTCGTTATTTTGGCTAAACGGAGCGAAAATCTGCATTTATACCATCACGGACGTTAGTTTAATAGCGTTTAACGATGGATCCACGGTACAGAATGCAAAAATATGATTGTTAAAATTTTCGACTAATCGGTTCTAAGAGGCGAAGCAATACGCCGCTGGGACTTTGAAATATTTCGGAGCGCACCTAAAGTTCGTTATTTTGGCTAAACGGAGCGAAAATCTGCATTTATACCATCACGGACGTTAGTTTAATAGCGTTTAACGATGGATCCACGGTACAGAATGCAAAAATATGATTGTTAAAATTTTCGACTAATCGGTTCTAAGAGGCGAAGCAATACGCCGCTGGGACTTTGAAATATTTCGGAGCGCACCTAAAGTTCGTTATTTTGGCTAAACGGAGCGAAAATCTGCATTTATACCATCACTGACGTTAGTTTAATAGCGTTTAACGATGGATCCACGGTACAGAATGCAAAAATATGATTGTTAAAATTTTCGACTAATCGGTTCTAAGAGGCGAAGCAATACGCCGCTGGGACTTTGAAATATTTCGGAGCGCACCTAAAGTTCGTTATTTTGGCTAAACGGAGCGAAAATCTGCATTTATACCATCACGGACGTTAGTTCAATAGCGTTTAACGATCGATCCACGGTACAGAATGCAAAAATATGATTGTTAAAATTTTCGACTAATCGGTTCTAAGAGGCGAAGCAATACGCCGCTGGGACTTTGAAATATTTCGGAGCGCACATAAAGTTCGTTATTTTGGCTAAACGGAGCGAAAATCTGCATTTATACCATCACGGACGTTAGTTTAATAGCGTTTAACGATGGATCCACGGTACAGAATGCAAAAATATGATTGTTAAAATTTTCGACTAATCGGTTCTAAGAGGCGAAGCAATACGCCGCTGGGACTTTGAAATATTTCGGAGCGCACCTAAAGTTCGTTATTTTGGCTAAACGGAGCGAAAATCTGCATTTATACCATCACGGACGTTAGTTCAATAGCGTTTAACGATCGATCCACGGTACAGAATGCAAAAATATGATTGTTAAAATTTTCGACTAATCGGTTCTAAGAGGCGAAGCAATACGCCGCTGGGACTTTGAAATATTTCGGAGCGCACCTACAGTTCGTTATTTTGGCTAAACGGAGCGAAAATCTGCATTTATACCATCACGGACGTTAGTTTAATAGCGTTTAACGATGGATCCACGGTACAGAATGCAAAAATATGATTGTTAAAATTTTCGACTAATCGGTTCTAAGAGGCGAAGCAATACGCCGCTGGGACTTTGAAATATTTCGGAGCGCACCTAAAGTTCGTTATTTTGGCTAAACGGAGCGAAAATCTGCATTTATACCATCACGGACGTTAGTTTAATAGCGTTTAACGATGGATCCACGGTACAGAATGCAAAAATATGATTGTTAAAATTTTCGACTAATCGGTTCTAAGAGGCGAAGCAATACGCCGCTGGGACTTTGAAATATTTCGGAGCGCACCTAAAGTTCGTTATTTTGGCTAAACGGAGCGAAAATCTGCATTTATACCATCACTGACGTTAGTTTAATAGCGTTTAACGATGGATCCACGGTACAGAATGCAAAAATATGATTGTTAAAATTTTCGACTAATCGGTTCTAAGAGGCGAAGCAATACGCCGCTGGGACTTTGAAATATTTCGGAGCGCACCTAAAGTTCGTTATTTTGGCTAAACGGAGCGAAAATCTGCATTTATACCATCACGGACGTTAGTTCAATAGCGTTTAACGATCGATCCACGGTACAGAATGCAAAAATATGATTGTTAAAATTTTCGACTAATCGGTTCTAAGAGGCGAAGCAATACGCCGCTGGGACTTTGAAATATTTCGGAGCGCACATAAAGTTCGTTATTTTGGCTAAACGGAGCGAAAATCTGCATTTATACCATCACGGACGTTAGTTTAATAGCGTTTAACGATGGATCCACGGTACAGAATGCAAAAATATGATTGTTAAAATTTTCGACTAATCGGTTCTAAGAGGCGAAGCAATACGCCGCTGGGACTTTGAAATATTTCGGAGCGCACCTAAAGTTCGTTATTTTGGCTAAACGGAGCGAAAATCTGCATTTATACCATCACGGACGTTAGTTCAATAGCGTTTAACGATCGATCCACGGTACAGAATGCAAAAATATGATTGTTAAAATTTTCGACTAATCGGTTCTAAGAGGCGAAGCAATACGCCGCTGGGACTTTGAAATATTTCGGAGCGCACCTACAGTTCGTTATTTTGGCTAAACGGAGCGAAAATCTGCATTTATACCATCACGGACGTTAGTTTAATAGCGTTTAACGATGGATCCACGGTACAGAATGCAAAAATATGATTGTTAAAATTTTCGACTAATCGGTTCTAAGAGGCGAAGCAATACGCCGCTGGGACTTTGAAATATTTCGGAGCGCACCTAAAGTTCGTTATTTTGGCTAAACGGAGCGAAAATCTGCATTTATACCATCACGGACGTTAGTTTAATAGCGTTTAACGATGGATCCACGGTACAGAATGCAAAAATATGATTGTTAAAATTTTCGACTAATCGGTTCTAAGAGGCGAAGCAATACGCCGTTGGGACTTTGAAATATTTCGGAGCGCACCTAAAGTTCGTTATTTTGGCTAAACGGAGCGAAAATCTGCATTTATACCATCACGGACGTTAGTTTAATAGCGTTTAACGATGGATCCACGGTACAGAATGCAAAAATATGATTGTTAAAATTTTCGACTAATCGGTTCTAAGAGGCGAAGCAATACGCCGCTGGGACTTTGAAATATTTCGGAGCGCACCTAAAGTTCGTTATTTTGGCTAAACGGAGCGAAAATCTGCATTTATACCATCACGGACGTTAGTTCAATAGCGTTTAACGATCGATCCACGGTACAGAATGCAAAAATATGATTGTTAAAATTTTCGACTAATCGGTTCTAAGAGGCGAAGCAATACGCCGCTGGGACTTTGAAATATTTCGGAGCGCACCTACAGTTCGTTATTTTGGCTAAACGGAGCGAAAATCTGCATTTATACCATCACGGACGTTAGTTTAATAGCGTTTAACGATGGATCCACGGTACAGAATGCAAAAATATGATTGTTAAAATTTTCGACTAATCGGTTCTAAGAGGCGAAGCAATACGCCGCTGGGACTTTGAAATATTTCGGAGCGCACCTAAAGTTCGTTATTTTGGCTAAACGGAGCGAAAATCTGCATTTATACCATCACGGACGTTAGTTTAATAGCGTTTAACGATGGATCCACGGTACAGAATGCAAAAATATGATTGTTAAAATTTTCGACTAATCGGTTCTAAGAGGCGAAGCAATACGCCGTTGGGACTTTGAAATATTTCGGAGCGCACCTAAAGTTCGTTATTTTGGCTAAACGGAGCGAAAATCTGCATTTATACCATCACGGACGTTAGTTTAATAGCGTTTAACGATGGATCCACGGTACAGAATGCAAAAATATGATTGTTAAAATTTTCGACTAATCGGTTCTAAGAGGCGAAGCAATACGCCGCTGGGACTTTGAAATATTTCGGAGCGCACCTAAAGTTCGTTATTTTGGCTAAACGGAGCGAAAATCTGCATTTATACCATCACGGACGTTAGTTCAATAGCGTTTAACGATCGATCCACGGTACAGAATGCAAAAATATGATTGTTAAAATTTTCGACTAATCGGTTCTAAGAGGCGAAGCAATACGCCGCTGGGACTTTGAAATATTTCGGAGCGCACCTACAGTTCGTTATTTTGGCTAAACGGAGCGAAAATCTGCATTTATACCATCACGGACGTTAGTTTAATAGCGTTTAACGATGGATCCACGGTACAGAATGCAAAAATATGATTGTTAAAATTTTCGACTAATCGGTTCTAAGAGGCGAAGCAATACGCCGCTGGGACTTTGAAATATTTCGGAGCGCACCTAAAGTTCGTTATTTTGGCTAAACGGAGCGAAAATCTGCATTTATACCATCACGGACGTTAGTTTAATAGCGTTTAACGATGGATCCACGGTACAGAATGCAAAAATATGATTGTTAAAATTTTCGACTAATCGGTTCTAAGAGGCGAAGCAATACGCCGCTGGGACTTTGAAATATTTCGGAGCGCACCTAAAGTTCGTTATTTTGGCTAAACGGAGCGAAAATCTGCATTTATACCATCACTGACGTTAGTTTAATAGCGTTTAACGATGGATCCACGGTACAGAATGCAAAAATATGATTGTTAAAATTTTCGACTAATCGGTTCTAAGAGGCGAAGCAATACGCCGCTGGGACTTTGAAATATTTCGGAGCGCACCTAAAGTTCGTTATTTTGGCTAAACGGAGCGAAAATCTGCATTTATACCATCACGGACGTTAGTTCAATAGCGTTTAACGATCGATCCACGGTACAGAATGCAAAAATATGATTGTTAAAATTTTCGACTAATCGGTTCTAAGAGGCGAAGCAATACGCCGCTGGGACTTTGAAATATTTCGGAGCGCACATAAAGTTCGTTATTTTGGCTAAACGGAGCGAAAATCTGCATTTATACCATCACGGACGTTAGTTTAATAGCGTTTAACGATGGATCCACGGTACAGAATGCAAAAATATGATTGTTAAAATTTTCGACTAATCGGTTGTAAGAGGCGAAGCAATACGCCGCTGGGACTTTGAAATATTTCGGAGCGCACCTAAAGTTCGTTATTTTGGCTAAACGGAGCGAAAATCTGCATTTATACCATCACGGACGTTAGTTCAATAGCGTTTAACGATCGATCCACGGTACAGAATGCAAAAATATGATTGTTAAAATTTTCGACTAATCGGTTCTAAGAGGCGAAGCAATACGCCGCTGGGACTTTGAAATATTTCGGAGCGCACCTACAGTTCGTTATTTTGGCTAAACGGAGCGAAAATCTGCATTTATACCATCACGGACGTTAGTTTAATAGCGTTTAACGATGGATCCACGGTACAGAATGCAAAAATATGATTGTTAAAATTTTCGACTAATCGGTTCTAAGAGGCGAAGCAATACGCCGCTGGGACTTTGAAATATTTCGGAGCGCACCTAAAGTTCGTTATTTTGGCTAAACGGAGCGAAAATCTGCATTTATACCATCACTGACGTTAGTTTAATAGCGTTTAACGATGGATCCACGGTACAGAATGCAAAAATATGATTGTTAAAATTTTCGACTAATCGGTTCTAAGAGGCGAAGCAATACGCCGCTGGGACTTTGAAATATTTCGGAGCGCACCTAAAGTTCGTTATTTTGGCTAAACGGAGCGAAAATCTGCATTTATACCATCACGGACGTTAGTTCAATAGCGTTTAACGATCGATCCACGGTACAGAATGCAAAAATATGATTGTTAAAATTTTCGACTAATCGGTTCTAAGAGGCGAAGCAATACGCCGCTGGGACTTTGAAATATTTCGGAGCGCACATAAAGTTCGTTATTTTGGCTAAACGGAGCGAAAATCTGCATTTATACCATCACGGACGTTAGTTTAATAGCGTTTAACGATGGATCCACGGTACAGAATGCAAAAATATGATTGTTAAAATTTTCGACTAATCGGTTGTAAGAGGCGAAGCAATACGCCGCTGGGACTTTGAAATATTTCGGAGCGCACCTAAAGTTCGTTATTTTGGCTAAACGGAGCGAAAATCTGCATTTATACCATCACGGACGTTAGTTCAATAGCGTTTAACGATCGATCCACGGTACAGAATGCAAAAATATGATTGTTAAAATTTTCGACTAATCGGTTCTAAGAGGCGAAGCAATACGCCGCTGGGACTTTGAAATATTTCGGAGCGCACCTACAGTTCGTTATTTTGGCTAAACGGAGCGAAAATCTGCATTTATACCATCACGGACGTTAGTTTAATAGCGTTTAACGATGGATCCACGGTACAGAATGCAAAAATATGATTGTTAAAATTTTCGACTAATCGGTTCTAAGAGGCGAAGCAATACGCCGCTGGGACTTTGAAATATTTCGGAGCGCACCTAAAGTTCGTTATTTTGGCTAAACGGAGCGAAAATCTGCATTTATACCATCACGGACGTTAGTTTAATAGCGTTTAACGATGGATCCACGGTACAGAATGCAAAAATATGATTGTTAAAATTTTCGACTAATCGGTTCTAAGAGGCGAAGCAATACGCCGCTGGGACTTTGAAATATTTCGGAGCGCACCTAAAGTTCGTTATTTTGGCTAAACGGAGCGAAAATCTGCATTTATACCATCACGGACGTTAGTTTAATAGCGTTTAACGATGGATCCACGGTACAGAATGCAAAAATATGATTGTTAAAATTTTCGACTAATCGGTTCTAAGAGGCGAAGCAATACGCCGCTGGGACTTTGAAATATTTCGGAGCGCACCTAAAGTTCGTTATTTTGGCTAAACGGAGCGAAAATCTGCATTTATACCATCACGGACGTTAGTTCAATAGCGTTTAACGATCGATCCACGGTACAGAATGCAAAAATATGATTGTTAAAATTTTCGACTAATCGGTTCTAAGAGGCGAAGCAATACGCCGCTGGGACTTTGAAATATTTCGGAGCGCACCTAAAGTTCGTTATTTTGGCTAAACGGAGCGAAAATCTGCATTTATACCATCACGGACGTTAGTTTAATAGCGTTTAACGATGGATCCACGGTACAGAATGCAAAAATATGATTGTTAAAATTTTCGACTAATCGGTTCTAAGAGGCGAAGCAATACGCCGCTGGGACTTTGAAATATTTCGGAGCGCACCTAAAGTTCGTTATTTTGGCTAAACGGAGCGAAAATCTGCATTTATACCATCACGGACGTTAGTTCAATAGCGTTTAACGATCGATCCACGGTACAGAATGCAAAAATATGATTGTTAAAATTTTCGACTAATCGGTTCTAAGAGGCGAAGCAATACGCCGCTGGGACTTTGAAATATTTCGGAGCGCACCTACAGTTCGTTATTTTGGCTAAACGGAGCGAAAATCTGCATTTATACCATCACGGACGTTAGTTTAATAGCGTTTAACGATGGATCCACGGTACAGAATGCAAAAATATGATTGTTAAAATTTTCGACTAATCGGTTCTAAGAGGCGAAGCAATACGCCGCTGGGACTTTGAAATATTTCGGAGCGCACCTAAAGTTCGTTATTTTGGCTAAACGGAGCGAAAATCTGCATTTATACCATCACGGACGTTAGTTCAATAGCGTTTAACGATCGATCCACGGTACAGAATGCAAAAATATGATTGTTAAAATTTTCGACTAATCGGTTCTAAGAGGCGAAGCAATACGCCGCTGGGACTTTGAAATATTTCGGAGCGCACCTAAAGTTCGTTATTTTGGCTAAACGGAGCGAAAATCTGCATTTATACCATCACGGACGTTAGTTCAATAGCGTTTAACGATCGATCCACGGTACAGAATGCAAAAATATGATTGTTAAAATTTTCGACTAATCGGTTCTAAGAGGCGAAGCAATACGCCGCTGGGACTTTGAAATATTTCGGAGCGCACCTAAAGTTCGTTATTTTGGCTAAACGGAGCGAAAATCTGCATTTATACCATCACGGACGTTAGTTTAATAGCGTTTAACGATGGATCCACGGTACAGAATGCAAAAATATGATTGTTAAAATTTTCGACTAATCGGTTCTAAGAGGCGAAGCAATACGCCGCTGGGACTTTGAAATATTTCGGAGCGCACCTAAAGTTCGTTATTTTGGCTAAACGGAGCGAAAATCTGCATTTATACCATCACGGACGTTAGTTCAATAGCGTTTAACGATGGATCCACGGTACAGAATGCAAAAATATGATTGTTAAAATTTTCGACTAATCGGTTCTAAGAGGCGAAGCAATACGCCGCTGGGACTTTGAAATATTTCGGAGCGCACCTAAAGTTCGTTATTTTGGCTAAACGGAGCGAAAATCTGCATTTATACCATCACGGACGTTAGTTCAATAGCGTTTAACGATCGATCCACGGTACAGAATGCAAAAATATGATTGTTAAAATTTTCGACTAATCGGTTCTAAGAGGCGAAGCAATACGCCGCTGGGACTTTGAAATATTTCGGAGCGCACCTACAGTTCGTTATTTTGGCTAAACGGAGCGAAAATCTGCATTTATACCATCACGGACGTTAGTTTAATAGCGTTTAACGATGGATCCACGGTACAGAATGCAAAAATATGATTGTTAAAATTTTCGACTAATCGGTTCTAAGAGGCGAAGCAATACGCCGCTGGGACTTTGAAATATTTCGGAGCGCACCTAAAGTTCGTTATTTTGGCTAAACGGAGCGAAAATCTGCATTCATACCATCACGGACGTTAGTTTAATAGCGTTTAACGATGGATCCACGGTACAGAATGCAAAAATATGATTGTTAAAATTTTCGACTAATCGGTTCTAAGAGGCGAAGCAATACGCCGCTGGGACTTTGAAATATTTCGGAGCGCACCTAAAGTTCGTTATTTTGGCTAAACGGAGCGAAAATCTGCATTTATACCATCACGGACGTTAGTTCAATAGCGTTTAACGATCGATCCACGGTACAGAATGCAAAAATATGATTGTTAAAATTTTCGACTAATCGGTTCTAAGAGGCGAAGCAATACGCCGCTGGGACTTTGAAATATTTCGGAGCGCACCTAAAGTTCGTTATTTTGGCTAAACGGAGCGAAAATCTGCATTTATACCATCACGGACGTTAGTTTAATAGCGTTTAACGATGGATCCACGGTACAGAATGCAAAAATATGATTGTTAAAATTTTCGACTAATCGGTTCTAAGAGGCGAAGCAATACGCCGCTGGGACTTTGAAATATTTCGGAGCGCACCTAAAGTTCGTTATTTTGGCTAAACGGAGCGAAAATCTGCATTTATACCATCACGGACGTTAGTTCAATAGCGTTTAACGATCGATCCACGGTACAGAATGCAAAAATATGATTGTTAAAATTTTCGACTAATCGGTTCTAAGAGGCGAAGCAATACGCCGCTGGGACTTTGAAATATTTCGGAGCGCACCTAAAGTTCGTTATTTTGGCTAAACGGAGCGAAAATCTGCATTTATACCATCACGGACGTTAGTTCAATAGCGTTTAACGATCGATCCACGGTACAGAATGCAAAAATATGATTGTTAAAATTTTCGACTAATCGGTTCTAAGAGGCGAAGCAATACGCCGCTGGGACTTTGAAATATTTCGGAGCGCACCTAAAGTTCGTTATTTTGGCTAAACGGAGCGAAAATCTGCATTCATACCATCACGGACGTTAGTTTAATAGCGTTTAACGATGGATCCACGGTACAGAATGCAAAAATATGATTGTTAAAATTTTCGACTAATCGGTTCTAAGAGGCGAAGCAATACGCCGCTGGGACTTTGAAATATTTCGGAGCGCACCTAAAGTTCGTTATTTTGGCTAAACGGAGCGAAAATCTGCATTTATACCATCACGGACGTTAGTTCAATAGCGTTTAACGATCGATCCACGGTACAGAATGCAAAAATATGATTGTTAAAATTTTCGACTAATCGGTTCTAAGAGGCGAAGCAATACGCCGCTGGGACTTTGAAATATTTCGGAGCGCACCTAAAGTTCGTTATTTTGGCTAAACGGAGCGAAAATCTGCATTTATACCATCACGGACGTTAGTTTAATAGCGTTTAACGATGGATCCACGGTACAGAATGCAAAAATATGATTGTTAAAATTTTCGACTAATCGGTTCTAAGAGGCGAAGCAATACGCCGCTGGGACTTTGAAATATTTCGGAGCGCACCTAAAGTTCGTTATTTTGGCTAAACGGAGCGAAAATCTGCATTTATACCATCACGGACGTTAGTTCAATAGCGTTTAACGATCGATCCACGGTACAGAATGCAAAAATATGATTGTTAAAATTTTCGACTAATCGGTTCTAAGAGGCGAAGCAATACGCCGCTGGGACTTTGAAATATTTCGGAGCGCACCTACAGTTCGTTATTTTGGCTAAACGGAGCGAAAATCTGCATTTATACCATCACGGACGTTAGTTTAATAGCGTTTAACGATGGATCCACGGTACAGAATGCAAAAATATGATTGTTAAAATTTTCGACTAATCGGTTCTAAGAGGCGAAGCAATACGCCGCTGGGACTTTGAAATATTTCGGAGCGCACCTAAAGTTCGTTATTTTGGCTAAACGGAGCGAAAATCTGCATTTATACCATCACGGACGTTAGTTCAATAGCGTTTAACGATCGATCCACGGTACAGAATGCAAAAATATGATTGTTAAAATTTTCGACTAATCGGTTCTAAGAGGCGAAGCAATACGCCGCTGGGACTTTGAAATATTTCGGAGCGCACCTAAAGTTCGTTATTTTGGCTAAACGGAGCGAAAATCTGCATTCATACCATCACGGACGTTAGTTTAATAGCGTTTAACGATGGATCCACGGTACAGAATGCAAAAATATGATTGTTAAAATTTTCGACTGATCGGTTCTAAGAGGCGAAGCAATACGCCGCTGGGACTTTGAAATATTTCGGAGCGCACCTAAAGTTCGTTATTTTGGCTAAACGGAGCGAAAATCTGCATTTATACCATCACGGACGTTAGTTCAATAGCGTTTAACGATCGATCCACGGTACAGAATGCAAAAATATGATTGTTAAAATTTTCGACTAATCGGTTCTAAGAGGCGAAGCAATACGCCGCTGGGACTTTGAAATATTTCGGAGCGCACCTAAAGTTCGTTATTTTGGCTAAACGGAGCGAAAATCTGCATTTATACCATCACGGACGTTAGTTTAATAGCGTTTAACGATGGATCCACGGTACAGAATGCAAAAATATGATTGTTAAAATTTTCGACTAACCGGTTCTAAGAGGCGAAGCAATACGCCGCTGGGACTTTGAAATATTTCGGAGCGCACCTACAGTTCGTTATTTTGGCTAAACGGAGCGAAAATCTGCATTTATACCATCACGGACGTTAGTTTAATAGCGTTTAACGATGGATCCACGGTACAGAATGCAAAAATATGATTGTTAAAATTTTCGACTAATCGGTTCTAAGAGGCGAAGCAATACGCCGCTGGGACTTTGAAATATTTCGGAGCGCACCTAAAGTTCGTTATTTTGGCTAAACGGAGCGAAAATCTGCATTTATACCATCACGGACGTTAGTTCAATAGCGTTTAACGATCGATCCACCGTACAGAATGCAAAAATATGATTGTTAAAATTTTCGACTAATCGGTTCTAAGAGGCGAAGCAATACGCCGCTGGGACTTTGAAATATTTCGGAGCGCACCTAAAGTTCGTTATTTTGGCTAAACGGAGCGAAAATCTGCATTCATACCATCACGGACGTTAGTTTAATAGCGTTTAACGATGGATCCACGGTACAGAATGCAAAAATATGATTGTTAAAATTTTCGACTGATCGGTTCTAAGAGGCGAAGCAATACGCCGCTGGGACTTTGAAATATTTCGGAGCGCACCTAAAGTTCGTTATTTTGGCTAAACGGAGCGAAAATCTGCATTTATACCATCACGGACGTTAGTTCAATAGCGTTTAACGATCGATCCACGGTACAGAATGCAAAAATATGATTGTTAAAATTTTCGACTAATCGGTTCTAAGAGGCGAAGCAATACGCCGCTGGGACTTTGAAATATTTCGGAGCGCACCTAAAGTTCGTTATTTTGGCTAAACGGAGCGAAAATCTGCATTTATACCATCACGGACGTTAGTTTAATAGCGTTTAACGATGGATCCACGGTACAGAATGCAAAAATATGATTGTTAAAATTTTCGACTAATCGGTTCTAAGAGGCGAAGCAATACGCCGCTGGGACTTTGAAATATTTCGGAGCGCACCTAAAGTTCGTTATTTTGGCTAAACGGAGCGAAAATCTGCATTTATACCATCACGGACGTTAGTTCAATAGCGTTTAACGATCGATCCACGGTACAGAATGCAAAAATATGATTGTTAAAATTTTCGACTAATCGGTTCTAAGAGGCGAAGCAATACGCCGCTGGGACTTTGAAATATTTCGGAGCGCACCTAAAGTTCGTTATTTTGGCTAAACGGAGCGAAAATCTGCATTCATACCATCACGGACGTTAGTTTAATAGCGTTTAACGATGGATCCACGGTACAGAATGCAAAAATATGATTGTTAAAATTTTCGACTTATCGGTTCTGGATCACTGAAAAATCAAAAAAAATTATTAATTTTGATTAATTAAATTACATATGTAGTTTTATATTGTTATAGTCTCG
>NW_027478158.1:31675000-31680000 GCF_051020975.1 Osmia lignaria lignaria | reverse complement strand
TTCAAAAATTGGGGTGGGGGAAATTTTTTTTTTTTTTTTTGGAAAAAATCGCCAAACGACTATATCATTTTTTTTGCGTCATTAAAATGCGCCGGAGACACCCTAAAAGTAGAGTCCAATTTCGATGCTGTACCTTCAAATTTGAGGTATACAGGGCGTTCCAAAATAAGGGGTTCCTCGATATATCTCGGAAACTATGAACTTTAGAGGAAAAAGTGTCGGACGAAAGTTGTAGCGTTTTTGCCGCTGCATCCACCGGTGACCCCAGTGTTGACCTCAAGGTCACGGGTCAAGGTCATTCGAAGGTCGAACCGATTTTTTTCAAGGGAACCCATATTTTTGACTCCGGGAATGGAAACGGTGGACAATTCTACATCCGAGCATGTCCGGCTTCAAGTTAGCATTATACAGGGCGTTCCAAAATAAGGGGTTCCTCGATATATCTCGGAAACTATGAACTTTGGAGGAAAAGGTTTCGAACGAAAGTTGTAGGGTTTCTGCCGCTGCATCCACCGGTGACCCCGGTGTTAACCTCGACGTCACGGGTCAAGGTCATTCGAAGGTCGAACCGATTTTTTTCAAGGGAACCCATATTTTTGATCCCGGAAATGGAAAGGGCGGAAAATTCTACGTTCGAGCATATATACGACTTCGGGTCAAATAAGGAGGATGGGGGGTGGAGGGGACTTTTTAAAAAATTTTTGATAAAATGCGTGACAAGTAAAACATTTTTTTTTGCGTCGAGAAAGTGCCCAAGAGACACCCTACAGGTTCCGTTTCGTTTCGATGCTCTGGCATTAAGTTTCAATTATATAGGGCGTTCCAAAAGAAGGGGAACCCCTTAAGTATCTCAGAGACTATGGACTTTAGAACAAAATGTTTCGGACAAAAGTTGTACGGTTTCTGTCGCTGCATCCTCCGGTGACGTCTGTCTTGACCCCGGGATCATGGTTCAAGGTCATTCGAAGTTCAAGCTAATTTTTCTCTATAGGTACCCATATTTTTGACCCCGGAAATGGAAAGCGCGGAAAATTCTACGTTCGGGCATGTACCCGAGTTATGGTCAAATTGACCTCCTAACGAGGTCACCGAAGGGTGTAACTTTTGAAACCTTTATTCCACACATTTTTCTGCAAACTCTATAGTTTTTGAAATATTCCGGGGATTCGCTTCTTTTGGTACATCCTCTATGTACTATAACTCGCTGCGATTACCTTATTGTTTGTCCGGACTATTCCTAAGTAACGAGAAGTATATAAATAAAAAATTTCGAAAATCTGATAATGTGAAAAATTGTTTTTCAAATGTTTCGAATAAATTTGCAACGAAAAACAAATTTTCTTGCGACATAAAAATGCAGAAGAGACCCTATACTATACGGTGATACGGACGGCGCTATTACTACTTATGCAGTTCTGGCGTAGGCTTGAAGCAGCTCGATCTCCTGCTCCTTCTATCATTCTGCATAAGCGTCTGTTTACATACGTCAGCGACCGTCCTTCTTAGGATACTTCATTCTGTTGTTTACCTTCTTGCAGTCACAGACCCCATACTGTACGGTGATACGGACGGCGCTATTACTACTTCTTGCAGTTCTGGCGTTGGCTTGAAGCAGCTCGATCTCCTGCTCCTTCTATCATTCTGCATAAGCGTGTCTTTACATACGTCAGCGACCGTCCTTCTTAGGATAGTTCATTCTGTTGTTCACCTTCTTGCAGTCACAGACCCCATACTGTACGGTGATACCGACGGCAGTATTACTACTTTTTTTTCAGTTCTGGCTTAAGCTTGAAGCAGCTCGCTCTTCTGCTCCTTTTATCATTGTGCATAAGCACCCGTTTACATACCTCAGTGACCGTCCTTCTGAGGATAGCTGATTCTGTTGTTTACCTTCTTGCTTTTCGATTTCCGGGTTCTATTTCCATCGTAAGTAAAACGTGTCAGGTAAAATTAAATACATTTTATATTCATTCTGTTCCTTGCATTGGATCTAATATAAATCATGGACGATTCTCCTCGAAATACCGCTCGCCGAGGCCGTCCGATCAGAACGCGTAATCGGGGTACCGTTTCTGGCCGAAAGGAACGTGAGCGTCACTCACAAGTAACATCTCAGAGCCGTTCTGCAACACCTTCTGCAGCTCCTAATCAATCAACGAGCTCCGCGTTGATGCGTGCTCCCGCTTCTCCTGCTCCGCAGCCGTCAACCTCTCGCTCTTCTCGCGTTTCATCACCCGCCCGTCGACGAACCTTACGTAACACAGCAATGTCGGCTCCTCCATGCTCCGTCGGCCGACCAGCCATTTACGCCGATATAGACCCACTTGGCGAAATTTTACCATACACTGGACGGCGATGTTTTGGTCCACAGTGGTTACGCCCCACAGAAGAAGATGCACAAGGCAGACGCACGCCCGCCGGTATCGACGAACGCCGACGTCGATTACAACGCGAGAAACAATATCGGTTGAAAGAGCGCCAAGAAATCGCCCGTCGTACCGGAGCAGCTATGGCCACGAAACCATCTACTGAAGCCTACTATTATAACATTGGGGCGATGAATGCCATTTGTTTCCACTGCATGGCGAAACACTTTGAATCCGAGCGCACCGAGGCCGGACACTTCCCTTCTTGCTGCTCTAATGGGAAGGTCGCATTTACTCTTCGGCCGATCCACCCGTACCTTCGTGAAGTCTTCACTAATCCAGCTCACTGTGATTTCAAGTACTTTCAGGATAATAGTCGGTACCTCAACTCTGCCTTCGGCTTCTGCTCTCTTGGCCTTAAAATTGATTACCCTCTGTCTGGCGCTTACTATCTCATTGGTAGAGGAGAAATCTTTCACCGCATTGGCCCATTGCACCAAGAACGCATTCCGCGTACGACTGCAACGATGCCGTATGCCTCGGCCTACTTTTGCGATATCGAAACAGCCACAAAACTCCGTTACGAGGCCACTAAATTGGACCCTCGCATATTGAATAACATTCGTGTTATCATGCAACAAAACTCGGTCCTCGCTCAACAGTACTTTCACGCGTACGAGAAAGAATAGGAGTTGATTCGTCGCAGACATCCACGACCTACAGTGCACATTCAGTTGTTGCCTGGCCCTGCTGGCGCCGGTATCCACGTTGGACGTACCAATCTTCCGACTACACGCGATGATGTTGCGGTCTTATACAGTGACCATGATGGTCTTCCTCGCCAACAACACCAACTCATAATTCAGAACCGTGCAAGTCCCAACGCTGAACCTCTACAGATCGTCAAGATCACTAACCCGCTTCTTGACGCTATGCTCTACCCTCTTCTTGATCCGTACTCCGTAATCGGATGGCACATCGGCATGTATCATGCGATTGAAAATGGCACTCGGAAACAGGTTACCATTCGCGAGCACGCCGCTTATCAGATGGCCATTCGCGACGACCAGGAATACTTGCATGACTCTGGCAAGTTGTTTCTGCAATGGTTAGTTGACAAGGCACTCCGGGTTCAAGAAGATAAGCTTCAATGGTTACAGGAGAATCAAAGTGCCCTCCGTCGAGACTCCTTGCAGAACATCGGCGACTTCAACAACCTCGCTCGCAGAAATGTTCAGTCGAATGACCAACCTGCCGCCGCCAATCCTGAGACCAGTGTACCTGTCTTGCTGCCGTCCACCTTCATCGGCGGACCCCGTCATGCAATGAATACCATGCACGATATGTTGGCCATGTCCATGCAACTCGGTGCTGCGACATTCTTCGTAACGTTTACGGCCAACCCTGCTTGGCCCGAGATCCAAGCCAGTCTCAATCCAGGAAACAGGCGCGACTTAAGGCCCGATATCGGCAACCGTGTTTTCCACTGTAAGCAAAAGCGCTTTAAGGATTTGGTTACTAAAGAGGCCTTCTTCGGCAATATCCGCTACTATGGGTATTCTGTCGAGATGCAGAAGCGGCAGATCCCGCATTCTCATTGGATCATTGCCGTTGAGCCACCGCACAACTCGCGAGATCCCGAGTATATCGATCGGGTCATCTGCGCCGAAATACCAGACCCAGAGGTGGACCCTGAGTTGTACGAAATCGTCTGCAACAACTACCTTCATCTCTGCACTGAAATCTGTTCTCCTGATGGCGGCTTTACATGTAAAAAAAATTTCCCAAAGGCCTTCCAAGATCACACTCAAGTGCAACTAAACGGCTATCCTCTCTACCGCCGGCGAGACAACGGCCGACATGTTATAAAGAGGCGCGGTCAGATACCAGTTCGCTTGGACAATCGTCACGTCGTGCCGTACAATCCTTATCTGGCTAAGATGTTCGGTTGCCGCATTAATGTAGAGCACCTTTCCGGCATTCGTGTCATTAAATATATATTTAATTATATTAATAAAGGTCACGACGTCGCACACATTGCCGAGATTGTTAGCTCCGAGATCACTAATGAGATCAAGAGGTACCGTACGTTACGGTACGTTGGTTCATCCGAGGCCCACTGGCATCTTATGAAATATAACATGTACGGCCTCTCACACGCTGTAGAACGTCTTACGGTACACACAAGGAACGACCGTACGGTGTACTTTGCTGATGGTCAAGCAGGTCCTGCGGCCCAAATTGCAGCTAATCGTGACACTCAGCTTACGGCATTCTTTAAGCTCAATGCAATTAATCCGGCCGCTCGCGACTATTTATACCGTGACATACCCCAAGGCTTTGTTTGGAATAAACAGACAAAAACCTGGACCGCCGGTGTCCGTCAAACGCGTCGAATTGGCCGCATCTTTCAAGTACCGCCGTCCAACTCAGAATTGGTTGCCACTCGCCTCTTGCTTCACCACGTCAAGGGTCCCCGCACCTGGGACGAGCTCTTCACTTACGAAGGCAGAGTGTACGACTCCGCTCAAGAAGCTTGCCACGCCCGCGGGTTGATCAATAGTGATACTGCCTTCGAAGAAACGTTAGAAGAAGCCGCGCAATGTCAACATCCACGGGCTTTTCGTATTCTGT